>NC_065532.1:18972023-19293171 GCF_020184175.1 Aphis gossypii | reverse complement strand
TTTTAAAATAATGATACTACATATTATCATATTTTTTTATCTTAACAATCATTTTGTATCATGTGCTACATGTATGATATTTAGGTTTGATGTAACATAATTTTAATTATTACCTATAGATTAAATATAGATTGGGATATAACCTATGTTAAAAAAATAGTAGTGCATTTTACTGCTAATTTTAGAATATTATCTATTATTCTAAATTTAATCTTTTGTTATAAAAATATTGCATAATTTTCATAAATAAATAAATTATACTTTTAAAAATATAAGTATACACAAAATAAATAAATTACAATATTACGCACGTAGGTACACATTATCATAATTTATAACATAATAATTAAAATAAATTGAAATGTTTATTATATTTTCCCGATAAATTAAATCATTAAATGTAAATATAATAATTAATAACACTATACAAACTGTATGAATAATAATTACTATAAAATAAAAGCTATCGTCTGAGTGACTGACACAAAAATATGCATTAGGTATTACCAAAACAGCGCAGCTTTCATACATGAATACTATAAAATCCGAATTGTAGAAGCGGACTGTTGTGTAGCTAGTCTCAACTCAAATGATTGCTATACCATCTTTTTTTTATTTATTTAAACTTTCTAAATACAATTAGTTCAAAGTTTAAACTGTACCATCTTATAAGTTGTAAACAGCCCTATTGAGTCCCTAAGTAGCGAATCTTACAAGCTGTTTTATTTGATTCATTTACCTATATTACTTATTGGTATAGACTACGCACTTCTTGATAATTATTATACTCCTAGTGCAGCATTGCCCCATGACCCACTACGTAAGACTTAAAATTATAGATATGCTATATTATATAGAATACTAAAAGAAGAACTAAAACAACAAAACAAAAAATGACATAAAATGCTTTCAAGATAATTAAAAATGTATTAATTATTATTATATAATAATTTTAATATTAATCTTATTAATATAATAATAGTTAAAAATCTAAAATTTAAATGCTTATAGCTAATTTACTACTCGTTCAAAATCGTTTTTATACATCGGACCACGTTGTAAATATATTTCCTATAGAAAAATGAATAATTTCATTAAAATAAAAAATTAAAATTAAAATTTTAAAATAATACTAATAAAAATATTATGTTATTTTTTAATAATTTAAAACTAGGAAAAACAATTTTAAAATTGTTTATATTTTTTTAAAACAATGATAGTGCCTTACTAGTAAAAATAATCTATATTTTGTATTTAAATTGGTGCCTATTATAAATGTTTATAGAGTTTTCTATGTCTAAAATGGGTATTGCGTATCGTTTAGGTATATAAACTTATTATTCAAGGATAAAACTTGGCATTATTTTTGATTTAGCTTTTCTAGAATTTCGCCGGTCAAAATATAATCGAATCACAAAAAAATATAATATTTCAAAAAAACTGATTATGCTGCAACCAAGGAATAATCCAAACAAACCACCTATATTACCTAAAAAAAAAAAAATTATTTAAAAATAATTAAATTAATAGAACATTTAAAATTAATGTACCCAATAATTCGTTGAAAGGCATCAACGGAGTTTTTTGTATATCAATAACATATTTCCTTTTAAAGTAAATCATTACTAAAGCTGATTCTTCAGTGAGAACTCTATGTCAAAACCGAACATCATCAATAAAACAATTAGTTTTTTTTTAATTAAGTTTCAGTGATAATTCATTTATTTCTTACAGTTTTGGTTTTGTAGAATTTGTTGTCCAGTTTCTGAAAAATTCTACAGTTTCATACTCGTACAGAACATTTGTACACGATGGCAAACAATTACAACTTTTAATGTTAATTGACATGTTAAGCCTTGTCTTAAAAATCGAATAACCTGTAATTCACGTATTAAAATATAGATAACTAAAATAGAATATTATAATTTATAGTAGGATATAATAAAATGGAATTTAAAATTCACCGATAGTTGAGGATTCTCTGATACATTCTAAATTGTCAGTACCACAAACCGGAACTCCTGGATCTCCTGTAAAACAACATTTTTATATTATATCGCACAAGTATTACAATATATAAAACAAGCATTTTATAATTTTAAAATGATATCGATTTATTTATATATTATTTATAATGAAAAGTTAATTTTAATTACTTCTTTTTATAATATATATATATAGGTATATGTGTGTATGTGATGTGTGTTCTTAAAAATTGGATAATAGATAATTTATCATATTATTAATCTAGTTTAAAAGCTATAATATAGGATATTAGGTATATACTTACTTGGCTGAAAATAAGCATTGCATCCGCATATTTTAAGCGTGTTATTGGCTCTACACTCGACTTCACAATTGTGAAGTGTGTAGATTTTAAAAAACTTCAAATTTCTTTCATGTTGATAATAACAATTTCGAATATCTGGCTCCCATGTTTTGATTTTATGTGAGGTATGTAAAGTATTCAGTGATAATGCGACAGACAACATACTACTACCGGTAACGTAAGCTGTAGGTTGGATTCCGACTGGAACATCCGTTGGGCTATGAACAATCAACTGCAATTCATTTTAATTATTATTGGATTTCGTTTTTATAGGTACTCCTTAAGAGAATAGTAACGACAACGGATAAAGGCAAATACATCACTAGATTTGTAACAGTGGTAGATACACCGTATTATGATATTACTTCATTATTTTTTTATTTCACATTTTTCATCTACTCTTATTTTTTCCAATACCTCTTTAATATTTTAATCTCTTGAAAACAATTTTAGTTTTTATTATAATATATATTATATAAATTATATAAATATTTAATAATAAATTATAACATATTATATATAACATGTGTATATATATATATATGTATACATATATATATGTATATATGCATATATATATAATATATATTATAATAAAAACTAAAATTGTTTTCAAGAGATTAAAATATTAAAGAGGTATTGGAAAAAATAAGAGTAGATGAAAAATGTGAAATAAAAAAATAATGAACGATTGTAATTATCCCTTTTAACAATATTTAAAAAAAAAAACAAAAAACAAAAAACCCATAATTTACACTTGTATGATATTCTCGCCAACAATCAGCACCGACATGTTCGCCGGAATAAAAAGACGGCAAATCGAGCTGACGTACCTAATGTGGAAATTTTATTATTGAATTTAGATCTATAGAAAGATTTATTTACACATGTATGGAACCGATCGGGATTCATACTCAAAACAACAGAAGACCCCAGACCCATAGGTTACCAAAGAATATGTTACTAAATTACTAAACAAGTCATTTTAAAAGAAAAAGGAAAATTTTATTTGAAAGAAAAAACAAGCAAAAAAAAAAATTTTTTTTTCTCTGGTTTCACTCCTCTTCCTCTTCCGCCTCCAGGGCAGCCACGACCACGTGCTACGGCGGTGGCTCAACACCGATCGGCCAATCTATGGTAATCCTTATAGGAATAAGGCCAGCTAATAAAATATACAGAATAAAAAAAAAAAAGAAAAAAAAAGAAGAAAAACAATAAAATACAACATACCAAACAACACATAATCAATGCTTGTTGTATTTTCTTCGATTGCTGGCATGGTGCGGGAGGTAGATTCGATGGAAACAATGGGGATCGGAGACACACTATGACGGTGTTGTGGAGTGACTTGAAATAAGTCAAAACAGCTACTAAACCATCAAAAACACATCAGCAAACACAAAAAACAATAAACGAAGAACAAGCATTTTCTACGTCAACATATTTCAGACAACACAACTACATAATTCCATAGTCAGTAGTCAGTAGTCATCAATAACTAAACAGCGTGACCAACAGACATAAATGCGGCTATTCAATTTAAACTTTTCCATATACGGGGCACAGGTGTAAAATATGAGGTCATATTTTTTGTAATTTCGGGGACTGTTGTATTATATGTATGAATATTTTATAAGAGATGTTAGTGCGTAAGAAATAAGTTAAGAAAAACTATAGATAATAAGTAAAACAGTAAAATTCAATAAGTTAAGCAATACTTAATTATTCACACAAATAGGTTAAAATAACAATTGTGCAATTCAGTATCCGTAAACTTTATATTACAGTTAGCATAGTAAGCAAGATATAATA
The DNA here is from genome assembly GCF_020184175.1 of Aphis gossypii. Classification (NCBI taxonomy): domain Eukaryota; kingdom Metazoa; phylum Arthropoda; class Insecta; order Hemiptera; family Aphididae; genus Aphis; species Aphis gossypii. The sequence goes on along the minus strand of NC_065532.1, from coordinate 19,289,030 downwards.
ATAAGAAATGTAAATAAATTTGTTTAATAATTTACTAATCGGGTTAAAATAACAATTACATAATAATCATAGTGTCATAGTGTCTATAAACTGTAAATTTAACGTAGTAATAGAAAAATGTAGAACAATCGATAGTAATTCGATTGTAAGTGTAATATATAAGTGAGATGGCTAAGACAGCAAAGGGAGTCAGTGGTGGTGATCGTGTGACTCGATCACCACCGGACGTCGTGTTCAAACTTCAAATAAAGTACTTTGCGTTATTTTGTGTTTAACTTTATTTTGGTATACGTCCGAGTAATCGGCGTATACGACAGTACCTATAAAATGGTTTTTACGAAAACAGTACATATTAGAAAATATTTACAAATCTACGATTTATCTATCGAAGTATTGCATCTACGCGGTAAGCAAAAATATATGCCTTTAAATATTCCTTTAAGAGAAAAGAACATGATGTATACAGATTAATGATTATTTTTTAAAACATTTAAAAAAAATTTTAATAACTCCTCTCAGTGCGATGAAACTTGTTTCGAGCCACTTCATTCAACCACTGAATTAGAGGTAAGTATATATTATTTAAGCTATCGTAAGGTAGTCATAAATGTATGCGAATATATGTATAGCGAATGAGTTAAGACTCATTTGATTTGAGTTTATTTTGGATTTATTGGGTTGGTGAATATTTATTTGAAAATTTAAGTACATGGTATGAATAATTTAAAATAAAAATATGAATGTTTAACATTGTTGAAATTAAAAATAATAAAATATTTTATCAATGCAATAAGTCTAAGGTAAGTCTATTGCAGGTTATATACGGAAGCACGTATCCTTACGGGTTCGACGTACACATAACATAGATTATAGACATAACACCGTGTACTTACATTAGATGCATATAATACATTTATATAACATGTTAACGATGTTAATTAATCAATTAACATTTTATATTATTCAATATTAATTAATATTAATACTAATATTTATACTCTATCTTATACAGACACTCGAATTATACGTATACGACTTTACATCATGTTTATCTTGCCCGCCTTTTGGTATAGTCTTACCTCTATGCCATATTGAAGCAGTTAAGTTGAAAAATATAATTAATAAGATAAACACTAAATCAAACAAAATATACAATAATCATCGGTATACCGTTAGTCCGGAATCTCTTTTAGGACAATGGTCTCCTAAATTCTTGTTCGTTAAATCAAAAATCAATCGAACAGCATTGTCAACGGTATCGCCCGTTACTCTCCATGGCACATCAAACGGAGTTATGTTCTGGCTGTAACCGGTTTCTGGGGTCCAGGTGGTTTCGTTTTTTTTTGCTATGATATCGGCTTGTGTCAAGTTCAAAAAAGACGTTCTGTTCCGGACATGCAATTTATTGTTAGTATTTGATTTATTCAATATTGGAATGAAATTGTGTGAATTGATTTAGTGTATATGATATTATATTCATATACACTTATTAGTGCTGAATCCAAGGTTTGGAAAATCGGTGTGCAATTACTAATATTTAAGGCCTCTTAAAAAGTTGCTATTTATAATTAATAATTTGAAACATTAATTTTTTTTTTAGTATTTCATAACAAAGTAGATGGATTAAAAAAAAAAAAATTTTACTATATAGGTACTAACTACTAGGTACCTCAAGGCTCATGTGTTTCCTTAAATCAAATTACAAGTAGAAATAAAACCTGCACCCAAAATCAAGTAAAAAAACTTAATCTTGAGTCTACATGACAAAACAGGTACTAAATACATAATTTTAATACTTACGATAGTAAGTAATTATTGTGCATCAACTGATGATGAGGAATCATATTTATTGTATAACAGAGGCCGTGTGTTGTTATTACTGGTTGGATATAATCACAAGGCGAATAGATTTCGTCTTGAATCCAAAATAACATCGGAATTAAATTTTTACAGCGAGTCTTGTGGTTCTTAAAGTTAAAATAAAACGCTTAAGTATTATCCTGTAACTCATCTTAGTTAAAAATAGTAGGTATTATATTGTATTGAATAGCAATAATTAGGGATAAGGGTATTAATTAATACTTTAAAAACCCCCCCCCTTGGCCGTTACAACTGCAGAGATATAGAAGCTCAATAAAAATGTGATTATTATTTATAAAGGTATAATTGTATGTTTTAAAAATTTTATTACGAATATTTGATAGTAATTCATTAATTTATTTATGTAATTGTTTATAATTTAGTTAATAACTAACAACACGCATTGATTAAAAATACAATAAATTTTATATTTTCATAGGAAACTTAGCAAATAATAAAAATTTAATAAATTGAGTCTAAAATTTTTCTAACCTTAATAACGTGTTCCCAATTGTTTGAGTTAATAATTTTCAAAGTAACGTTTTTATAAAGTTCAAATTTATTACACAATAAATTTATTACATCTTCGGTTTCCCTAAAATCAAAAATGATACACTTACAATATTAAAGATAATTATTATCATTATTACTTATTAAACGTATCGTTTCCAAGTGTCCTATTGTCGATATGTTGAAGCTGAATATCACTACAGAATGTAATTGCCGGAAACGGCAAGTCCCATATGCCATACTTATTATTATCCAACGTCAATATCGTTCTACTACTCAGCCAATTGCTGTATAATTGATAAATTTGCAAGCCACATAGGGACATCACCAAAGACATAACACCAACCCAAAAAACCCTAGAACATTGATGACATTTAAAAATATATATATAGGTACTTCTTATATAATATAATACAATAATAAAAATGCCTATACTAAAAAGATTATAAATTAAAACTACAATTATATAAGACTTTTTTTGACTGAATTTCACTGTTTGTTAATAAAATCAATTTTTTCAGAGTTCATACAGGCAGATAACTCAATTTATTTTAATGTTTAAAGAGCATTGTTTATTTTTTACCAGAACTTGATTTGTTGTATTTAAAAAATATATACATTTATCACAACATGTTTTTATATATTTTAATAAAAACAATTCTCATTATTTTCTTGGTTTAGACGTGGTTTTGACTTATTGATGCAACTTGACTTATAAGGTTAGCTCATAAAATACATAATATAATAAAAAATAAATATAGAACATTATTATCCCGAGTTAAAATACACTTTTAAAAAAAGTGATAAGAAAATAATTATTGCAAATCACATGATTGCATTTAAATATATTATACATACAAATATAAAGGTAGATAAACAAATAATAAGCGTATAGACCAGGGGTCGGCAAGTAATTTCTATTGGAATCCGGATGATCAAAATATTAAATAAATGAGGCCCAGACAACAAACATTTTTTTTTAAATCTTTATAATAAATTAACTATACAATTTAATTGAAATATTTTGATGGTTCAGATTTCGTGGTCCGCATTAATTGGACCAAGATCCGACAGTTGGTAACCGTTACTATAGACTAATAAAATGATATAAGTTATTCAATATTATACTGCCATGTTACGACTCACGATGATATTAATTATTTTAATTCAAAATAGTTGGGGATAAGAAGTATTATCAATAAAATCAATCTTTAAAAGTTTTGACTTTAATATACATTTATTTTTTACTCATATTTTCATATTTTTTTTTTTTATAAAAATAAATTATACAATTAAGTATAAACTTAAAGCGTGATTATGATTCATGACGTTAAAATAGTTTTTATTAAATTGTCCACTGCTGCCAGTTTTCACTTTCAAAGGACAGCGTGATTTAAGTGAATTAACATCAAGAATTCTCATCATATACGTGTAAAGAAATTTCAAAATTTTAATTTACTTCAACCCGACACCCTAAATAATGGCTATTTATATTTAAACTATTCTTAATCGGTTTAAATGATGGATAATTATTTTGTTAGCTTAAAATTCTTTAAAATAATTATGCGCGAATTTAGTTACAAATTTCATAATTTACTGTACCTAGCATATTTTATTTTATTTCATTAAATTTTATAAATATATTAGGAGTTCTAATATTGTTACCTAACAAAGTATATGAACAATAATAAAAAAAATTGATTTTAAATATTGACCTTTTGTATAGTAATACTAATGGAAACTATTACTAGATATATACAGTATACTGCACATTACAATTACAGACTGATATAGTAAGCACATATTTTATGTAATATATAAATATATTACACAATGGGTATAGGTGAAAATGACTGGTGTGTTTTAATCATTTCTCGGTTCACCTTAATTTTTCGACATAGCAGCCACCATTTTTATTTATTTTTTTTTTTGATTAGGTATTGGTTATTTTTACTCACCTTTCCAATAGAGGTCTTTTGGGTTCGCCCAAATACATTATGCCGTGTAAGCTTGTGATGGATGAAAATTCCCGTAAGTAATTGTTATTAGGTAGTAATAAAGATTTAATTTTCGAACTTTTTGTCTTAGACTTACGACGATGCCTTTGAATCACAATTTCTCTACGAGCGTTAAACATTTGTTTTTTTTTTTCAACACTGTTACAACTTTAAGACTGTTTTGTAACTACTGAACTTTTCAGCATTGAACATATTATTTGGTGCTTAATGTGACAAATCATTATAATCAATTTATTTATGTAGAATCAAATGCCACAAAAATAATTCGTTTAACAACATTACTGAAAAATAAATCGTTAGTGAACTACAAGTGTTAATATTTCTTTACATTTGTATGCATGAATATATTTTATTATTATTATTATTATAGTTATTTAAATAGTCAGAAAAGTCATAACGCGTGTTTCATTTATAGAGTGTTTCTAAATAATATCGAGTGGCTTTTATTGAAGTATTCAAATCTCGAGTAGGTAAGTACTTGAGTCTTAAAAACATTCTATGTTTATGTTTTTATATTGAAGTATCAGCAGGTAGCAGCTTTTTACACACCACAATTATTAAATATAATATATAGTGCTGTGTTATTGTTGTGTATTTGTGTATAGTAGATATACCTATATATATATAGGCTTTAAAGCTATATTGAGCTTTATAGCAGACAGTAGTATAGCGTAAAATATAGTCTTCAACTATACTCATTGACGTGGTTATTCGAAGTGGAGAGTGGTTAGGCGGAAGTAAATGCACTTGATTGCAGTTGAACATTTTTACATCGTATTTTTATTTAAATTTATTCATTAGCGTAAAAACAATTTAAAACAATTTATTTATTTTATTTTATTAATAATTAATATCAAGCGGAAATTTTAGGGAATATATATGTATCAGATATTATAATAAATAACTGCTTATACCTACTAAATCGTTTTATTTTAATAAATAGTTTTGGATTCACTGTATAAAAAGATCAATCCTATGTAATGAACTTTTAAAGAATACACAAACATAAAAATGTAAATCAATGTTGAATGTATATAATAGGTATATGCTGTCATCCTGATCAATATTTTTTATTATATAGAAAGACTAAAGAAACATATTTTTTCACATTAAATTAATTTTTATGGATAAATATGATTATTATTAAAATCGTATGATGATTCAACATATTAACATAAATGTCACTAGAGTCAAAATTCTGGGATAAAATATACAGTTATAATTTTGATTTATCTCGAATAGGCTATAAAATAATCAACTAATTATTTCGAGATTGTGTTTATTATTACCAACATATTATTATACAGATATTATGGTCTTTAATGAATGCGTAATCTAACGCAACGGTTTTTATTAATTAAATACTTGATCGTCTGAGATAAAAAAAATATATCATCCGATTTTACGGGAGTAGGTATACTTTCATTCTACACACATGATTTATTACTATTATTATATACATAATAATATTATACATAGTACAATGTTTCGAGTACCCATACCTACATACACGTATAAAATATAATCATTTTTAGATAAACGGACTAGGAACATGGTGAGTGCAGTGGTTATATAGACGCGACTAAAACGGTTTTACAATCATTTAATAATTTTACCGAGTACGACTGTGTTGTATAAGTTGTAATAAGCTATCCTTAAAAATGATTGCTAGTACTACATTTTCCATCATATTTTTATTAGTAATAGTTACTAAAACTAGTTCGATGGATTTAGCTGCCGCTAAAAAGGTGTTGATAAAACCTTTGTACGATGTGCCTCACGTTGAAAATCAAAATTCCGCGCCCGTGAGTGAAACAATACCAAATCCAATGCTATAATTGTTGGTTTTGAAATACTAAAATAAATACTAATATTTACACCGATTTTTTTTTTTTTCAGAAAATAACTGTGTCAATATACTACGGTAGTTTGTGCTCGGATTCCGTAGATTTATTTAAATATCAAATAGGACCGAGTTTAGCGAAATTTCATAAATACGTCAACTTTGATTTCGTGCCTTTTGGAAATGCCGACGTAAGTATACTTAATAATTATTGCATATTATATTTAAATAATTACAAATTATTTATCCAATTCTTTGTCAAAATTATTATGTGATGAAAATGATGTATGTGTTGTTTTAATTTTAGAAAACTAAATAACATGTATTCAAATTTTAACTTAAATATATATATATATAAATGTATATTATTCTAAATGTTACAGAAAAAAATATTTGAAGGAAAATGGTTTTTTAAATGTCCAAAAGGATTGACCGAATGTATGAAAAATAAATGGCAAGCGTGTAGTATTCATGTATTACCATCCAAACAGCAAGTTTTGGCTAATTATTTGGTTTGTTACATGAGTTCTACGAGTGAAGTGCATTCGGGATATCAAGTGAGAATTACTTTCATAATTTTATAATTTAATAGGTACTCAAATAACTTCTTACTAAAACAGTAATTAATTTTGTTTGGTTCATGAAGTTTTCGTAAATTGTATATATTTATATGAAATCACATAATATATCATTTACATACTACATAATATAGTTATAACTTCATCTTGTGATGTTGATGATAGATAAACCACTTATGATCTTAAATTAGCAGTAAAACGATTTTCGTATTAAAATTTTTATTTTTCACATTTTTAGCCAAAATTTTCCCAAGTATTATAATCTATAATTAAATAACATAAGAATTGGAGATTGAATTAAGAGTTGAATAGCACTATATTATTTATAATATAAAATAAATACAAATTTGAATTTCCAAAATTATAGAATCTACTGGTTTTTATATCATTTTTGTTTAAAACAAGATTAAAATTACACATAAAGAGTGTAAAAAACCATAGTTTTTTCATCTTATACATTATTACTCAATACTTATAGTGATATATATGATGTTATATTATATTTTGGCATTTTATTCGAAATAAATGTAAAGAATATAATATTTGACTTACAATTCAAATTAAACTTATTACCTTAATTAAATTATTTTTCAACAATGTTACCTATATATTGTTACCTATCCCTGAACTTGAAAAATGAGAATTTCAGATTCCGTGAAAACTGTGCTTGTTGTAACTTATAATTTTTTGAAGGATAACAATTATTATAATTGTTTGTGCTTAACAATACCAACGAGTTAATCCAAAAATGTATATTTTCAATAAATAAATCGCTGCTTGAAAATTAAACATCATTACATTATAAAATAATCACATTTCTCGATTAACATAAAAGCTAAAAATCTTATTCACAATATAAGTCTTTTGCTGTTTTCCTCTAAATATGTGGCATACTTAACTTAAGTAACTTAGGTGTTATATGATAAAATTATTCAAACATACCTTAAAATCGACTTATAATAATTGTGTTAAAAGTATTATTGTTTTGTTATCATATTCTGTAATTTGTCAAGATTAACTGGAAAATTAATAGATCATAATATAAGTATTTCATGTAATTGAAATTATTTTGTTTAAGTTTAAATTATTAAATTTGATGAGAATTTAGTGATAGATACGTAACCTGCATTGTTATTTTTATAATAATATGATGAAATAAAAAGGATTGTTGGTTTTGTAGAACATGTATTTTAGTTTTAATTGTCTAAATAACATTAGGTATAAAACTAATAATAATTATTTGAAAATGTAAATTTTTATTTAAATGTCGTATTAATTTTAGTGTACAAGAAATATGGCTTTGTACGATGAATATTACGGCAAAATAAAGAAATGTTATATGAACAGAGAATTAAGCGATTCGTTAATGATTCAGTATAGCAATCGGACACGTAGCGTTTTACCAAAATCAGCTCAAATTCCTTCCATTGTTATTAATGGGGTAAGTTTATAAGCTTATAACACCTACTTAAAATGTTGACTGCATGATAATCGCATATAGTCGCGGTTAATTTATTAATCTAAATCATCCGTATCTTTAAATTATAAACTATTTACATTTCAGGTCTACAACGAATTTGAACAAGACGAAGCAAAAAATGATTTAGAAAATGTTATTTGTAAATATTTACATCCTAGGCCCGCTGGAATATGCTGACTGGTTTAAGAAAAACAACTTTAAACTAAGTAATATCCGTCCAGTATAAAAAAAAGTAATAATATAATGCTATAATTGTTATTATTAACTATATTTTTTTTAACTCATAGTTTATGGTTAAAATAACGACTTACATTGTACTACTACTTTGTGAAATGTATATTATAATTTGGTGTATCATCATTTCAAACTAAGTTTTTTGTTATAATTATTTTATATTTAGTATTTACAATAAATGATTATACTTGTAACTATAAAGCATGTATTTTTTTTCAATAATGACCTTGTGCTTATCTTGAAAATACAATTCCGTAACTTTTTATATTATTATACCGATAAGTTCAATCAGCGATATAATTCTTTGCGATAGCAATTATTTACTTACATATTGTTTAATTATAAATATTTATACTGAAATCTATTTACTTTTTTAATTAATAAATAGTGAAATAATCATAATATGATATATTATATAAAAAAGTTTTTTTTTTTATATATAATTTCCCAAATAAATATATATTTTTAAATCTTAACATAACAAATATTATACTTTGCAACTGTATTATACCATTATGTACAGCTGATTTAGGTAAAAACTTAAGATTTATAAATAACTTAAGTAATAAATTATTATTATATTATTAAAAAAAATTGCTACTTTATTAGTTTTTCAACCGAAAAACTCAAATACAGTCTTCAGATAATTTTCCTGTTCAATAATATTGTAAATTTTATTATTATATGACTGAATTCGCAACTAACGCTGCAGCTCCGTAATATATCTGAATGTTTCATTACTTAAGTAAAATAACATGTACTACACTACTACCTGCAAATAGGATTTATACTTTACGACAAGATCGACACCAGAAATAAGTTTTGATTGTTATTTGTTTTGAATCAATTATACTTGAAAGTTGAAAGTTGCAATTAAAGACAAAACTACAAAAATTTATAATATAATATACTACCATCTCCACTTAATATATGTATTTATTGTTTAATAATAAGCAATAAAACAAAGAAACAATTTTTCAGAAAACTTGACCACTCTGGTTATTTTAAAATGAAAATGAAAAAAAAGGATAGTAGTTGGACACTTTGTCTACTGTATAATATGTACATATTGAGTGTAGCTTGCCATTGAGTAAGTCACTGTAATTTATGTGTTAAATATGAATTCAATGATAAATTATTACATACATCTTATCTTTATTACTAAATATATTTCATATTGCTATTGAAGTAATTTATTTCATAGCGGTAAGTTGATTTAATTTCATGTACATTGCATTTAATATTATTAATATTTAATTTTTTAATAGTATTAGCATAAAAGTATAATAATATACATATACATAATATAATATCATATGTGGAATGGCATGAATAGGTTTGTGATATAAATAAGTATTAGTGTAAATACTGTAAATTAATCTAAACGTTATGAAAATGTATTTGTGTACTTATAATTGAATGATGTAAATATGATAAAGTTTCAAATCCTACCGAATAGTTTTTTGGAATTACTACAAAATAATCAAAGTAATAAATAAATAATAATTAATTCTTCTTTTAAGTATCTAATTTGGTCAAAATTTAAACTTAAAATATCTATAAAAAATATTGTGCTTGAATATTTTTTAGATTGTTTGATTACAAAATAAAATACTTATCAGTAACCTTGTATTCAATTTTTAATTCTAGCTATATTATTTGAATATTTTATTAATTTTTAACTTAAAAACAACTTTTTGAGTTTTACGAATTTTGTTTAAATTTGAACTTCAAATGCTTATAAAAGAAAACCTTTTTGACTGTAAATTATTTGATGGGTAATTTTTTCAAAAATATTGATATACTTAACTAATTCAAAATTGAATAGAATAATTTTTCAATTATTAAAATGTTTTACTTTAACTATAAGGTGATTTATTTTTAAAAAAAAGTAGGTATTAACGTTTACAATTATTGTGCATTTCAAATTCTACAAAAAACAGAAGTGAATTAGAGTAATTTTTTTTATCCACACGATGATGAAAAAAATTAATTTGTAAGTTTTAAACAAAATGCGTAAATGATAATATTAAACCGTGTATCTTATGTCGTTCTATGTGGGGTTTTTAATGATTGTGGATCGATAAAATGGAATTAAAAAAGAAAAGAAAAAATATGCGTTTCCTTATTTTAAACGGCGAATTTTTTTATAACAATTTTTAAATTTTTAAGCAAGCAATTGTACCAACATCATAATCAACTTTTTTTTTCAAATGGTAACAACTATATTTTTTAATGGATTCTTATAAAGCTTTTAAAAAATAAAAATTTAATGTTAAAATCATACATTTTGGTTCACCAGTTTATTTACTACAACGACCCTAAACTTCTATGTACTTTTATGTATTCTAATTTATTTTACTTGACATTTTATTTTGTTTTACCTATTTATATTTAATTTATATTTTGTTTTCAGTTTATTTTAGCTAGTATAATCGGTATTTGTTATTTTACTCGGTTAAGTATTTTAGTTAAGTTATGTATGCTTTCACCAAAAGCGACGCCATATGAAAAAAAACCCTAAACTTAAATAAATTGATTTAAATGAACTGTATTTTTAGAGCTAAATAAATTTTTTTTAACTATCTTTTAATGGAATTAACATCTTTACGCGCCACCCCCCTCCCCACTCCCTCAAAAAAAAAAAGAATGTGTATAAAAAATGGGTCTAGAGTGAATTGGTATATAAATTCGATGTCACGAAAAATTGTAACAGAAGTTTATAATGGTTGCCATGGTTGCCATGGTTACCCATTTATACGTGCCACCCGAAATTTAACAGAAAAATTGTGTTAGAGTAAGTCTGTGAAAACTGAATGTCACGAAAAAGTGTAGCGATAAAAAATGGCTAAAACTAGCTTAGAAAGGGTAGAAAGGCATATCGGGAGTGTCAACGCACAAAAAAAAGAAGATAAGCCCTAAAAAAAAAAAATCTCCAGAGAGTGCTATACAGCGGCAAAGAAAACAGCGAGCCCATATTATTAGATGTTAACACATATCAATATTGAGCGTCAGATACAATCTCTGACACGCACATTTTTTTAAATTGTTCATTATCGGTGAATCACACAATATGCTTCATTCTAATGATATTATAGATACCACATACATTTATGCTTATGAATTTACAACTTATACCTATGTTTTACAGGTATACAGGAAATACATTTTATCTAATATGACTGTACAATTAATACAAACTCAACACTACATCAAATAATACAGATAATAGTAATATACTCTCGTATTTTGGCTCATAATTACCATAGGTCACAATTGTTTAACACTATAATTTTGACCTACAGTCTGCTGCAGTGATCAGTTGGTCTCGTAATTATTATACGAAAATCTAACTGTCTATTAATTATTACAATATATTAATGGTACGATGGACCGCTGCAGAGATAACAAATAATCAACATGAGACGAACTATATAATGTATTAATGTGGGCAATTAGGCAACTGTACATAGAATAATATGGAAAGTTTTGTTAATTTATTTTAAAATATTAACAAATATTACATTTATCTTTAGCTTGATAGCGAGAACAGAAAATTATGAAATTATTCAGTGAAAACCGAAATACCAAATGGTTTGTACCTATAAAACATTATTATAACCTTTGTTATAAAATATTTGACGTAAGTCTTTATTAGCCCTGTATTTAAATTGGGCGTTGAACTGTTTTTATTTTATTTTTTTTTTATACATCATTTAATTTATCAGTAAACCACAAATTAACAACTAATACATCTATTTTTTTATCACATATAGACAACTTCATATCTATTATAAAGTATAAACAATATAAGTAACAGCAATATATTATACATTTGTACTATACCTACTGCAGATAGGAATAATGAATACTATAATTAAATTTGTAAAAAATGATTATTACTTTTGATCACGTGAAATTATGTTGTTATTTTCTGGGTGAGTCTTTAAATTTACAATGAAATTTATGATTGAAACTCGTTAATTATAACTTTTAAAGAGAGCTCGTTTCTTGGCGTGATATGCACTGCACACGTGTTTCAACTGAAAAATGTTTAACTCAACAATTGTATAATACTATATCAATAATGTAAAATAGCTATTAAATAAAACTAGAATTCCTAATATCATAATATCTGTGTTTTGTGTAGTTATAGGTAATAATTTGCTTATGCAAGCATCAAACTATTTTATTAAACTATAAATTATTTAGTATTTTATACTCTAAGTGTAAAATAGCCAATAAATATTCGCAGTGTTTTCAGTATTTCCGAGAAAATATTTTTATTTTTTTTGATTATTAGTATTATTATTTATTTATTTGTAATCTTTGATACTATAAGACGTTTAATTATGAGAATAATAGATATTTTAAGCTGCTACAAACTATAGTCTATAAGTTTTATGTATTAAGTATAAATTATTATTATTTATTACCTATACTTGGATGGGAAGATATTAGCTTTTTACCTATATAATATTTTATACAACTAATTGACTTTACTTTTTTAAAACTTGAGTAATTGTTAGAATGAATTCTTAATTGAAGCAATAATGTCAACATTAATTTTTATTCGCTGAACTTCTGAAGTGAAATTATATGCAACGAACTCTATTTGTTATAATAAAATAATCAATAATAACTATAAGATGTCCTGTAATATGTATTCACATATAAGTAAAGTACCTATAGATAATACAATATACACGTGTAAAACGTGATATAATATATGTATCTATATTAACTATTTTGTAACTTTATACAGGACGGTTCTTTAAGCGTTGGTTTAAGTATATTCATTATTTATTATAATATGTTTGTCGAGAAACCAACTATACGTCATTTTTGTAACAAAATGGTAACTGGTAACATATATTTTTTTTTATTTCAGTTGATTGTTTTCAATTGGGTAATAAACTAATTTTAAATTGATACTAAGAGAAGCACTTCAAATATTAAAGTGGAAATGAGGAAAAATTCATTGAAATTTATATTTTGCCAATCGCTCATTATATTTAAATTTTACACGGTTGTGGGGAATGAACATTTAATTTGATATTCGATATACGACTGAAACAATTTTTTGAAAACAGTTTTTTGTTCAGATCATGTATTAGTGTTCATTTTTTAGTGGTTTCTGCACCAAACGATTAGCGACAGCGTGCGCGTCCGGGTGAAGAAAACGACGACGCAACACTTATTCGGGTATACGAGAAGTGCCTAAAACGCTTTACATTTTCCAAATAAATTTGGAAATTCTGAGACATATAGAGCCGTAGTCAAAAGAAACGCGCTGTATATAATATCTACCATGTATAAATGTATATTTACAGCACACCACCGCAGACCATCAGCTCATAGCTCGGTGTACACACATATAATATATATATATAATTATATTGTAGCAGCAGAGTTCAGTGACAGCAGTATAATACACGTAAAATATGTATAACATATATACATCGTCGTACATAACCGGAAATAAATTTAACTCGAAACGATAAACCACTACACGGAGCCAATAATGTGTTATAATATTATTATGTTGTTAAATTGAGATAAAAACAAAATCACATCACACTCTCTGCTACAGACGATTATATTGTAAATATATATTATATATATATACATATATATTTTATAATATCGAATATTCATACCATATAAAATGTACCGCGATCACCGGGTGGGCGTGCGTGCATGTGCGTTACAATAGTACGGGGACGATAATTTTTGGATGCATCTCGTCGTCTATTTCCAGTTTGTGCACATGTGTTCAACATTTGTCCGACGTATACACGAGTCGACCGTTTACACCAACTGATCGCGAGTCTTTTATATTAAGTTTAAGCCGCCGCCGCCGCCGCCGTCGTCGTCGTCACCCGGAATTCGAGGAGAGCCTCCTCAGACGCGAAACCTCCTCGAGGATATAGTTTAATAGCGGACGACCATGGACTACGCTACGCCGATGATCCTGCCACTGTTGCTGATCACTACGAGTAAGTAATGCACATAATATCGATATATACACAAACGCATCATGCACACAGTGCGTATAAATTGCAGGTAACATATAGGTATATAGGTGCGACTAGACGGGACATGATGGGGTGGTCAAGTCCCCCCAAATATGTTAATAGTTTACCATCAAATATAATTGGACAATAATAAATCACGAAAATATTCATTTACTTTAATCAAGTGGGTAATTGGTTGAGAACGAGTTTAACTGTTTCCTAAATAATTTGGATATATGATCTTTAATATCGGACGAAATACTGGAAATACGAATGAAATTTGTTGACTAAATTAAAAAATATTAATGTATATATTTTATATTTATTTTAAGTCGCTTAAAAATACATACGAGCTAAGTAGAGAAGTGTAAGGAAAATGTTCACTCAGATTAATAAAGAAAAATACGAGTTACGGACCTAAAATAATAATAATAATAAATTCGTATAATATAATATACAGCCGTTAGGTAATATAATAGTAGAGCTTGGAAATTTTAGCAGTTAAATATTTTTCTATATGCTCTCAATTTATATAAAATATCTCCATTTTAATGCAATGGCGAGTTTAAAAACGGAAATTTAAAATGCATACTTTTGCGATTTGGTAAAACTTAATCAGTTTTAAAAGTTAAATAAATAGAAAAATAGTTTTAATCTATTTTTTTTTTTAATTAGTACGTGGATCACACAAAGAATATTATATACCTCTATCAATAAAACATATATACGAGTATAATATGATTTTATCAAGAAACCAAACAGAAATTATAGTATTAACTACATATTACTAAAATTATAATTTGGTTATTCTAATTAAATATTGTATACAGTATAATTAAAACCAAGTTAAAAACAAATATACTTTATTAGCTTAATTCAAACTTTTTGACTTCCTAGTTCATACCTCTGCCAATATATCTTGTATTGAATACATCATATTATGATTGTTTTGTTTACTTCTGTAGATTCGGCTAGTTGGTATTATACGATTAATGGTTATTATAATGCTTTAATTACAGGTAAAGTTAGGATGGTGATAAATATAATATAAACTTTTACATAAGTGCAGGTTTCTTAACACCAATCAGCATCAAACTAATTAAGACTTAATTATATTTTTATTTTCTAGAACAATTCGTGTGATTAATATTGTTATAATTTATAAAAGTCTAGTCTAAATTTATAAATTATTATAAATTTTAACTATAAAATATAATCTTAACTATTAATTGTTACTTACTGTGTAGTATTATTAGATTTTCACCGCAGTTCACTTTTTAAGGAACGTAAGTAATTTTAATTTTCGATTTTTCTAAATTATTTAAATATAATTGACAAATTATTCTCCAAATGTTGTTTAAATAATCGCCTCGTTTGTGTTTGTAACTAGAAAGTTGAAAGAATACCCTATTGACTATTATTACTCATTACAATATTACTTGTTATTTAATATATCAATTAATAAAATAATGATTTTGAAATAATTCGTACCTTTATTAGTATATTATTATAATCTATATTTACCATAATGCTATATATTATTTAACCTGGGCATTATACTATGTTATGACGTGTTTACACACAAATACGCACATAAATAATATCCAAATAGTGTCTATTTGGTATAACTTTTACATTTTATTGACACGGGGGTACAATAGTATAAATATTAAAAAGAACAATTATTTTCGTAATCTGTATGCAATTACGCGTATACACATCTTAATTAATAATATTAGTTTGTTGATAGGTATAGGTATATACTATGAAGAAAAAACAATTATTTATTATTGCTTTGAGTTTGATAAGATAGCTAGCTGATAGATAAGTACCTATTTATTATTATAATTTATATGATGTTATAAGTTATGGTACTAACGTATTATAATGTAATTCTATTATTTTTGTTAAATGTTAAAATATACTTCACGCCGTTATGTCGTGCACTGTAATTTAATAAACAAACGTCATTGTTGTTATATAGTAGGTAGGTAGTAAAATTTTATTGGTTTGACTTGAAAGAAATCGGTCGGGCAAAAAGAAAAATATTACGTTTAATTGAATAACATCATAGAATATTATGAAATTGTTAAAGCGTCAAAAACACGCTGCGCGCGGTTTTTAAAGTTCTAAAAAAAAAAAAACTGCGCATATAAATTCGAAGTTAAATTAAGCATATATGCGTACTGACTTTCATACAGCTACACATACACACGCGCAATTAATACATTGGTTAATCTCACCATCTGTGGAAATAACAAACGAACGAACATTGTTGGTACCTATCCACTTGTTTCGTTTTTTTATTCGCCCGTTTATTCGATTCATCGTTGTCGTATGATTTATTGCATTAAAACGTTTCGATTCCTATGAACGCCGCTCAATCGCGATCATTCCAATCATTGTTGTTAATGTTGTTTTCTCTTACGGTTTCATCTCTCCCCATGTCTATAATGTATAATATACACAGTATTACATCTCATACTCGGCTCGGTGCCAGCGAACTTGTAAGACTGCTGTTTACGCCGTACTTGAAATCGTAGTCGTTCGTTATTATTGCGGTCAGACTGAACTGTCTGTGCCCTGTGAACTATAATACCTACCTATATATAGTGATGCGAATTTTTCGAATTATAAGACGTAGTTACGGGCCATAAATCATAATCTGCTTTTGATTTACGGGGGCTGTAGCTGTGTACGCTTCTACACAGTCGTGTACCTACAAATAATAACGCGTAATACCCAAGAGATCGTTTTTCGGACGCCAAATGTTTACTGCACACCCTTAAAACGCAACACGTGCAAGTCTCACGGCGTGAGCATTATTGCCCTCGAAGTATCCCAAACCTCGGAAGATTTAGATCTGACATTGTCGTACAATAATGGTTTTTTAAAAAAAAAAAAAAAAATGCTGTGTTAATTAACGGCACTAGGTATTCATGTAGTTTGGAATTCGCAAACAGTCTGGAACGTCACGCATCGTGCGTCACAGTCGTTGATCCGATTTACCCCACTATACCGTGGCGATGAAAATTTCGGAAAATTAAATCCTCCAAAACAGCTGCAGAATAAAGCATATATTGCGTATATGACACGTGTAAAATCTCAACTATTCACTAGGTATTCACAGTATGGTTTACAGAGAAACATGGGACATCTACATCTGTTATTTATTTGTCCCGTCTAGCGTGGGGTTGACGTTATATACCTACCCTCTTATTCTTGATACTTCCACATTATTGTATATTATTATACATTTATACTTGTCGACGATCGAATTTTGAAATTTTCAACTCCATTATGTGTAATATATTGTATTTATGTATACAATTTATACATAAATATCATATACCTCACCCACCCAAAGCACTGTAGAATATTTAATTAAGTACATAATTTGTTCTATAATATTATTAAGTACCTACTTATAATTTTGAAATATCTCATTGAAATTTTTTGATTTTCTGATGTTTTTGTTTCTATTATTGACTTATTTACAGGAAAAATTATAAACATCATAATTATCAATATCGCTACAGTAATCCTCCTATATAACAATATAGGTAATCAATAGCTATATAAAATATAATTTATATGTCATCGCATACACTGTACCTATATATGAACCTATACTACTGTGTTGTGCTGTAATTGTATAGAACAATAGAAGAATAAATAAGATACATTGGTACATGATATTATGAAAAATAGTAAATAATAATATGTACCTATGAATTATTATAAATATTGTAAGACATAAACGATTGTTTTTTTTTTTATCTCAAATATACCTACATTATAATATCACCATATACCATATACGAGGTTACTAAATGGTGCTAGTAACGCCATTGAGTTAAATAAATATTAAATATTATATATAATTATAATTTATCTAAGATATTTTTGATTTCAGTTATACCCGTATTCGAAGGCTGTGACCAAAGTAGACAAGGTTGTCGAATACAAGAAGGCCAATGTCTCTGCGGCAAGGGTTGCTATTCGGAATACAGATACAGCAATTACGACGAATGCTACAAAGCACTTAAAGGTTGTATAATTTTTGTAATACATGAACATTGAACATTAAGACATTATTATGATATAATTATTATACCAGGTGATCCATTTAAAGTAAGACACTCATTGTTTTAAAAAATATTTTGTTTACATAATTTTAGCCCTTAAAAACAATGAAAATAGCATTTTTTAAACAATTATGTTTTTAATTTTTTTACAACAAAATGCACTTTATACATAAATATATTGTGCAATTTATACACATTTAAAGTTTAGATACCTAGCAAAATGCTGGTCCACTACCTACCTACTCTATTCATTTAAACTTAAACTATTTTATATAGGTATTTAATATTAATAAACTGCTTGAAAATTAATTTTTATGGATAAAAATAATTCAAACAATATTTTCTTTCAAAGTATGAAATTAATGTTGTTATTTTCTCAGCTGTAGGTAAGATTATATTGGATCATAGATAGGTTTTTAAAATTATATGATTAAAAAAATGTATGGATTGATTGATTTTTTATTTATAAAATCCAAATTGAATTAATATGTCCGTCTCATTATGATATTAACTCATATTTATACAGGTCGTCGATTCGATTTCTGTGCACAAGGCCCATGTAATCATAACGGAGTGTGCGTTCAAACTTCGCAGGAACCGGGATATAAGTGTAGATGTGCGGGAACTGGATATTACGGATCTAGATGCGAAACAAGTAATAAATTACGCTATGAAATTGATATTTAATAATTATTGTACATTTGTATTACTATTACATACATATAATGTCGTGTATTATACATATTACATATTATGTAATATATACCAATTATTACCTATTGTTATTAAAATACCCATTATGATGGCATATGCATCAAAAGTCTTCATCATAAAATTATTAAAATTTATAAAATAATATGTCCTATTACATGGAATTTTTACCTGGGGTACTCTAGTCTAGAAAAATCATACTCCTAGAGTTATAATACCCGTTGGCGTGATTTTTCTGTTATATATTTGTCAAAAACAAATTTTTAATTATCACAAAATGAGGACACGAACTTATACTCCCGCGCCCATTTTGACGCCTCTGCAACATCCATATGCACTTATAAAACGATAAATATATAATATGTATATATTTCAGTACCTATTTGTGATTTGTCTGTTATTCTTGACTATGTTTAAACAGTAATTATATGTTATATCATAAACGTGCACATTATTATTATTATTTCAGAATGTTACGGCCAGAATACAACTACGAAGCAGGAAGTACCGTTTGAATGTATCGTTATCTAACTGCAGCAAGATTTATTTTTATTTTTACATTTTATAAACAATTTTATAATATCACATCATTTACGTTTTTATGTTTTTAACCAAACATTTTTCTATATGAAACACAATTATTTACCTACTTATACCTATTAATCCATTAAATATATCCTATCCATGCTCGTGTATTCTCTGATTCAAATAATGATAGAACATTAATACTTATTATACATGTAGATAAATAGTAAATTTATGTTCAAGTATAGCCGTGTACGTAAGATACTTACCTACTCATTATATTATCGCAATAGTTACCTAATTTATAGGTACATTATATAGATAGGTACTTGATTCATAAAATTTCACTACCTAATTGAATACTAAATAATTCATAATTATTTAAAAAAATTGTTTTAAAAATCTAATAATTTTAATTAATTAAATTAAATATAAGTAGGTACAGCATAATCAGTAATAAATAGTAAACAGTAATAAACAGTATATCATACTTATATTATATATGTGATAGCCGATAGGAAACACTCGATAGGCACATAGATTAAAATAGTATCATCGTATAACCGATTTTGTTTTATGTTGCCAACAAAATGTGTTGTGTTCGCAAAATGCGATATTCTACAATAGTCAGTAAGTAGGAGGTACCTACCCATTTGGATATTTGGTAATAACACTGCAAACCTATGTCGTCACTCGTTGTTGGCAGGCACCGTAAATTCCTGGTGTTCTGGCATACCTATTGCTAACGCCAATCACTGTTAACCTGAACAACTGGACAAATAGTAAACATAAATTGGGTAGTAGAGCAAAAAGTAAAGTATAATAAAGTATCATGCCCATTATTATCGGCCCTCTATATTAAAACTATTTAACTTTTTAAAAACTTAATGTGCTGTTAATACACACATAATTCATAGCAAAATACGTTTTTACATATCATCCTACATCAATTCTGAAAGAGTACCTAGTCATAGTGGATTAACATTAAAGTTAAATATGTAATTAATATTACATATCAATATATAGGTATTAGGTAATATATGTAAAATAATCCTATAGACTTTAGTTAAAAGTTAATAATAGGTAAAAAAAAAAACAAATTTAAAGAATTTAAAGGTAGATACCAATTTACTAATCAATAGCCCACAGCCAGGGTTTACATCAAAAGACAAATATAAATCATCCTAAGAAACATAAAGGACCGATTATAAATATATTATCCAGTCGGCTAGGTACCTACTAAATTTTCTAATGAGTAACTATTACTTGCACTTTGCCCAGCTTTGAAAATTGGAGATACAATCTAGAAAATATATAATTAACTCATGCTTCAACAGTCTAAAATTTAGTAAAAAGAATAATTTACATTTATAGTACCATTGATTAAATATACTTAATCAATGTTAATTTTAATCTAATGTTGGTAATATATATGGTAGAATAAATGTTAATTCATTAAATTATAGATTACTTTTAAAAAACATGTTACTCATTGTGTAACTTAACTTTTTAACAAGGTAACTTAATAAAATGAAATAATCTTCTACATTTAAGTTAAAGTTTTAGCTCCAAAAATGATGCTTTTGCCAACATTTAACTTTACACACATTAAAAAAAACATTTTTAAATTTAATATTATATTTAAATAATTATATGAGTATTTTTAACCACAAACTTAACTTAGTAAGAAATAACAGTACATACTACTTACCTGAAAAATAATGGAACAGTATTAACAGTATTAGAACATTGTAACACATTAAAATTGTTTAAAAAAAAAACATAAAATTAATTTTTTAAACATTTAAATCATTATTTTTTTGTGTAACACAAGATTTTACAAGGAGTAAAGGATTTTTTTTTCAAATAAAAACACATTTCATTATTTGTTTCAAATTGTTTTGTTATTTTTTCAGCCTTACAGTTTCAGCGAGTTAATTATTTTTCCCTAGTGTTTCAGAAAAGTCTTTAACAATTTTTGTCAATAATTGTCTTATTTGGTAATATGTTATTATAGTTCACAAGCAACCCGGAAAAACATGTAATGCTACCTATAATCTTTGCAATTACATTAATAATAATTATAATAATCATCTCATGATCTACTTGTACTATTAGTAGGCTATGTTATAAATTATAATTACTTGACTACATATATAAATATGATAATGCTCACAATAACTCATGCTACTTAAATACTACATATTTAATCTTCTTAAAATACACGTACATTTTTATTTAAAGGCTATATATGTAACCTTAAAATATTCCTGATCCCTCAAGTTAATAAATACAATTTAGTTAAATATATCTAACCGAACATAAAAAAAAATTGTGCATTAGCATACTAAAATTGTTCAGCAAAAATTATTGGTTAAATCTGAAAATACAATTAAGTATATTATATTGAATATTATATAAATGCTTTCTTATATTGTATAAAGCAAATTAAAATAATTTTAAATTACAAATAGATATTTAATATAAGTAAGACAATTAATTAAAAATATTATGATAATTAATACTTTTATATGAAGAATAATATAGAATATATTTTTAAGGCAAATTAATTTTGGTACATTAAAATAATAATGAACCAAATTGCACATATATAAATAGATATCGAATAGTTGCTGAATAATTTTAGAGTTTGCAAACTGTCCAGTTAACAATTTCAAACACCATTTATACTAAATGTATAATAATAATTAATTATAGACTTTAGTGCATTTAATAAATTTAGTAACCATTATTACTATGATTACAACGTTATTCAAAAATATTACATCATTAATATTTATTATAATATAATATATTTACAATATAATATAAAAATCATGTTTACAATATTGTACAAGTTTTCATCTTGCAAAACAATGCATTATTGTTTTTACGTTTCAATAATTTTTTTGGGGGGGAGGGAGGGGGAAGGGGAGAATGCATTTAAATTGCAAGACAAAAACAAATACAAAATATTACATGCCTTATTTTTTTTCAAATAAAAAAAAAAAAAAAAAACAACAATTAAAATACATTACAATAGTTCATACTCATAATTTATCACAGTTTAGTTACGTCTTATACTAGTTTATGTTTGGCATAATTTGTATGTATGTCATCATACCTGTATAGCTAAATTTCTTTTAAGCGAATGCTTATACAAATCTAAAAGCTCGAAAGATTAACTGTGAGTATAGTCATGTGATGAAAAACAATGTGGAATGAAAAAACACTGCCTGAATGATTATTATAATAAATAGACAAGACTTATAAGATTTGTACTAGAAAAAAAAATAATAAATGAGTATTTATGTGTTGATAATAATAAAAAAAATCTGCTTAAATACTATGACTTAGTGTTAACGCGTATGTGTATTTGAACCTTAATTTTTAAGTTTAATTTTATTATTAATTAAGATACTGCAAAATGTTTTGTATTTACAATCGCTAATTAATATTAATTATGAAATCAAATTTTATTTATTGAGTAAAGGTAAACTAGTAAACTTAATGTGGAAAATTTAAGGTTTGCTCACGATTATAGGATTATTACATTTGATTTAAAGTAACAGAATAAAAGCTAATTTAATTAAGTTATTGTGAGCATATTCAATAATTGGATGCATTTAAAAAATTAAAGGTTATTTTTATTACTATTAACAAATTAAACAGAAAAATGTCTATTATACAATAATTATACTTATGTATAAAAAAAAACCTCAGTCAAATATGTAATCAATAATTTGCAAATATTTAAAAAATAATAAAATATAATATATGTATATAAATACACACCATATATATATATATAGATATAAGAAATTTATTGAACTACAAGTGTGGTTTATAGCTTTGTAAAATATTAAGGCACAATTTAGGTTGTTAATAACATATTTATATGGTTTACTCAAATCATTAAGTGGAATAATTAATAGATTTAGTTTTAAATGCATCCAACTAAAATAAAATATACATAAAATGCAGGAGGGAGATTATTAATGTATACGGTGCTGAAAATAGGGAGATCTATGTTAGGAACAGAATGTGATTTTAAAATTTAAATAAAGATATTATACTGAAAGTCTCTTTCACTACTACTATAACACTATATGTTATGCTGTTATATTTATAGATATCTGTTTGATTTTTTTTTTTATGATTTACAAAATATTAATTTCAGTGATCGAAATTCAAGAAGTTACAAATAATTAATATGAGAAATTAGAACAACCCAAGAACTGTGATATATATATATAAATATATATATATATTGATCATAAAAACCAGTTATTTTGACTATGAATATGAGATTGAGCAGTGAAAAAGCATATTTTTTTATGAACAAATTAATAACATGTTAAACACTGATTAATAACCAGTGTCATCACAGTTAAAATCAAAAACAGTAAAAGAAGTTAATTTTGATATATCGGAGTTTTTGGGAATATTACAAATATTAAATAAAAAAATGTTTTTGACATTTTTAATTACTTATCTAAGTTGCTAAGGTGTATATATGTGCCTTCTAATAACTAACATTAATTAAATGTTATAAAATATTTAAACTAATAACCTGTTATCTTATTGCTACATTTTTCACAAAAAAAAAATCATTTGTAAGACTTAGTTTGAATACATTAAATGCTAAACATTTGGTTACAATTAAGTTGATGACCTATTCTCCAAGACTAGTAATTTCATAATCAACAAGTTGGAAGC
This sequence comes from Aphis gossypii, assembly GCF_020184175.1. Taxonomy (NCBI): domain Eukaryota; kingdom Metazoa; phylum Arthropoda; class Insecta; order Hemiptera; family Aphididae; genus Aphis; species Aphis gossypii. The sequence continues at coordinate 19,264,447 of NC_065532.1, read as the reverse complement.
TCATTATTTATTACAAGATAAAATTGATAGTAATATAATCATAATGATAGAAATGTGAATCGGGAAATAAGTCAATAGTAGTCAAATGTTAATTACTCAAGATGTGAAACTGCATTACACTTCAATAAGCTGCCCTGGATTGTGCTGTTTACGAGCATTCGGATCAAACCCTTTTGATCCATCTGGACCTAAAGGCTGACGAATAACTACTAATTTTGGTGAACCATCATCTATTACAGATATGGTGCGTATGCGGTTAATCAAATGTTCTGGACGTTGAGATGGTTGTTTAGGCGGAGAATTTTCTGCAGAACTAAAAATTTAAATAAAGAGCCGAAATGTAATACACAATTTTTAAATAATAAGCAACTAAGTAATTATATAAATATAATTTTCAAACTCCTTTACAATAATAAATTTGAATAATTAGAATTTAAATTCTCTTATAATGTTATACTACTTTTATTTGATTTAAATAGTTTTCGTAATACTAATATCATGAGAATAATAGACTGAAACTTAAGAAGATTACAGCAAATTAAAATCCCATAATAAACAAACCATTGAATTAAAGTAGTACAAATATACTAAACAAGTAAATACTAAATACTAAATACCAAACCCTAAAAGTGTAAATTATTTAATTTAATACTAACCTGATTTTAGTGACATTGCAACCAGATGATTTTCCCGATCTTTGATTAACAACTAATACAAATTCCACTAAATCCCCTTGGTTTAATTTAATTCCATCAGTTACTTCAGATGTATGGAAAAATAGTTTTTTACCACCTTCAACTTCATGAGTTAAAAACCCAAATAATCCTAAAAAAAGTAAAATCAACAAAATAACTTATAGATTCATTATATTTTAGTAACTAATTATATTTTAAATTCTATCAAACCTTTAATAGCATCAACATGAGCTCTTTGCTTCTTTCTAATTGCAATTATATTTACAGCTCTATTTTTTGAGTCAACTTGAAATTGTACAGGATCTCCAACTTGTAACAATTCTCTTTTATTTATTAAACCTTTGATTCCAAATTCATACTGTGAAATATTTTCCTCTTCGGCTATATAAAAAAAATATTAATAATCACAATATTAATATACAATTATATATATAAATATACACACATATATACAAAAACAAAGCTTACTTGTAGGTACTTCTTGTATTATACCAGCATACTCTGTCTGCTCTGGATTTACAGATCGTAATGGACGAGAAACCACTCCATCCAAAATAACATTTGGTTGAAGTAATTCACAGTTGTCACTAATAGAGCCTGGAGGTAAAATCCTAACATTTTCAGCAGATGCACAGCTCCCACCGTTTCCTGTATTCCTGGTACTTAATGTATACTCTACTTCCATACCAAGTTCAAGAGATGCGCTTGGTTCGTTCAAATTTCTATATTATAGTTAATTATGATTAGAACATTGACATTAAGTTGAAAATAAAATTAATTCTACTTACGCATATCTAAAAAATACTTCGGAATCGAGTGCTATAGTTTCGATAAATCCAAACCCATCTTTAAGAGCAGCAATATAACCATATTTTATGTCTGCTCGATTTTGTTCGTCAGTGGACGTACGTGTATTATTGTTTGATACAGTTGAGGCCAAATGAATATTCATCGCAATTAATTCCTTATTGCGTTTAATTTGATAAAGATTGAATCTTACCTAAAAGTAATTTTTGAAACACAAAAATAAAAAATTTGTTGCTAAACAACTATCAATAAAATAGTTTACTTTATCTCCTTGTCTTGGTACATATTTGCCATTGCAGTCTTTGACATTATACAATATTGTTCTTTTAACACCATTTGAGTGCAAAGTGATAACTCCTGGTTCATATGTAACCTCGTCAAACTGCTAAAATAATTAATAATATATTATAAGCATATTTTAACCAAACATACAATGATATGAAGAAAAAAACAATTAGTGTGTTAGTAAACTTTAAATTATCAAGAATATTACTTAAATTGCTTAAATATAATGGCAATCAAATGATAGTTTAAGTATTTGTATGGCAGTAAAAAAAAAAAAAAATAACTATTACTCATTAAAATAATCAGTAGTAATAGCAATAACAAATAAGATAATATTTGAATTACTGATAATAATGCATTACCATCAATTGTTTTATGTCTGTGAAAAATAGTGGATAATTAAAGTAGGAAATAGAATTATATGTTAATTGGACTGTATTATGACATAAATAAAAATCAAATATTAATAAAATGATACATTGAGTAGCGAATAAACTCAAGGAATTTAATAATTGCAAGTTAAATATTTTAAAATACATCTTAAGTAAAAATAATATACTAAAAAAGTAATAATATTAATTACAAGTTGAAGAGCTTTTTACGCTATGTGTTTAGGCGAATCTGGTTAAAAATCATTTAAAATAAATTGCTTAAATTCTAATTTAGGCATTAGACATGTTTTAACATAACATCTGATTAGGTATCAAAACTAAAGATGGCAGGTACTTAATAGGTATAATAAACTATTGTTTATTTTTTTTTTCTAACAGAAAACAAGAAACTGATAAAATACTATTTAAATAGCTTACAAAGACATTAGGTTTAAATTTATAGGATTTGTCTCAGAATCATTAATTAAAGTTTTTATAAAATATAAAGTATTCATTTGTGTTGATGTTATATTATCAGATACCTAATAGTAGAATAGTATTTTTAATATTATTAGTTATTACTAATCCACTTTAATATCTCTCCCATACTAAAAAAATCTGTGTTGATTATATAAATTAAATTTAAAATTTTCTGAAATTGAAAATAGAATTAATCATTAAAATTACTGCATTATTTATTTTTATTATTCACAAAAAATAAAAACTATTAATGCTAAAATGTAGTATTTTCCATGAAATTGTAATGTTTAAAAAAACTTAACATTTTTTTTATTTTTTCAATAAATAAAATAATTTAAACTCAAACTCAATTAGAAAGGATATAATAAGAAAAAAAGTTGTTTTGCTAGCATATTCACTACATTTTAAGTAAATATATACAATCGTAGTATACATGTTTTAAATAATGAGGACAATGTTTATTATGTTTATATAGAACATAATTTTATTACGTAATTACTCATTTAATATAAAAGCACTAAGTACCTTCATTTGTTAGAATAATATAGTAATCAATATCAGTGACTTACATGGGCATTATTTTTTGAAGGACTTGATGGTTCAAATATCTCTGTTGCTACAACCGTTACTATGCCTACTAATCCTTCTTCAATGAGTACTTCAAATTGTACTGAACCACGTGGTAAGTGTTTAATTCGTATGGCACTCTGTCTAGAATTTCCAAATGAAGATGAAGGATCCTATGGACAAAATAAAATAATATTTCAATTATACCTAATATTTGTTGTTTATATTTAATTAAAAACTGAATTAAGTACATAATCTAAATTAATTAATATTATTTATCAGAAGTATAATAATATTATTAACTACTAATTTAAAGAGGACGTTATTGCACTATTTGTTTACTCTCTCTAGTCCACATGCAACATAGACAAAACACATCTACGCAGAATCATTTTTTCTATGGTTTTAAGTAATCTTAGGATAAAAACACTCATTACAAAAAAGATAGATAATAATATTTTTGAGGGAATGACATATCGATTTTATATTTTATTGTTATTTGACTTTCAAAATAAACAAAATAATGTTGTAAATTGTTTTGAGACCATATTTTGACAAATCAATATGTCATTCCCTCAAAAATATTATTCTCCAATCTTTTATGTAATGAATGTTTTTCTCCTAAGATTACTTAAAACCATAGAAAAAATGATTTTGCGTAGATGCGTTTTGTCTATGTTGCACGTGGACCAGAGAGAAAACAAATAGTGCGCTGACATCCTCTTAAATAAAAACTACTTTAGTAAGCAAACAAATAAATAAAATAGTATTAAAATGTGGATAAATTACAAATTAAAGAATAAAGAATACAATTTCAATTATGAAATGAGTAATTTATAAAAAAAAAAAGAATACATAATAATGAAAATAATTACACAAAACAATTTTTATGGATAAAATCTTTTTGTAATAATTTATAGCACAGTTAGCAGTACATCAAAATTGATCATTAAAAAAAATTGATGTAGAAACATTGCCAGGTTTGAAATTTGGAAAATTAAATAATTGTATCCGTAAAAGAATCAACAAAAGCCCACAAAATACAAATATATTTTTTTTAATTAAGTTTGATAACATTTTAATTAACTTTAATACTGAAATTAACAACACAAATTATCTATATTGAACATTTGTATGACATACACTATTAATGTATTATTAGAATTAGTTGTATTAAAGATACATATTTGATCAGAGTATTAATGGTTTTGTAGAAGGTCAAACTGTAGGAAGTAGTATAAAATAACTAGTTACTTTTGCTCATGAAATACAGTATAGAAATTTTTTACATGCATGACCTTTATTAAAATCAATATTAACTAGTTATTGAGTGTTCAGAGGCAAGTCAAATAAACTAAGAATCTCATAATATTACTTGTGCCACTGTAAATTCAACTTCATCGTTACATTCCAATTTTCTTTGAACATCCAAAATTTCGTTGAAAGTAAAATATATCTTTGGTTCTCTTTCAACAGAACGTAAGAATCCAAATCCTTGTTTTAAAACTGCAATAATACCAAGCTCTCTTCTTTCACCAGAAACTACGAATGATTCTGGTAATAACGAGATATTAGTAGCTCGTTTCAACTGATCTCGTCGATCGGTTGCAATTCGGAATTCAACCCAATCACCATGTCTGTAAAAATCAACAAAATCATTACATGTATAATACATAATTTGTCTATATTCGTTCTATCAAGAGACTACTACAAGTATAAAATTGTGAGTTGCTATTTTGATTTTACTCATTTCATTCGAATCTTTATATTATAGCAGCTTTAAAATAGTAAGGCACACTGTGATATAGACTAATTAATTCTCCAAATTCATATTCTTTAGGAAGAGGAAGTTTAAGCAAGTTGAATCAATCGTACTTACCTCAGTGTAAAATCACCCTGCTGATCTTTTTCACCAAATGAAACTTCAACTTCAGAATAATCTGGTGCTCTATAACGTATACGTCCAGGTAATGGTTCAGATGGTAAATGGCTCTGAGGAGTTTTGTCTAAAGGTTTTAAAACTTGACCTTTCATAACAGTATCCTCAATATCTTCAAATATTACTGAACCAGGAGGTAAACGTTCAATATTACATGCGACTTCCTTTCCCTGATAAATAATAAAACAAAATTAATTTATAATTAGTAAAATAAAATAAAATAGAAACTCAAGTGTTCAATAAAACAAATACAAGTATAAAAATATTTTAAAATGTTATAAATGGCCACTCATTTCTTGTTAAAAAAAACAAATATTTAACATAAAACAATATTGTTAAAAATAAAACATGGTATTCTACAAAACACAAAATTATCTGAAATAAATTACAAATATAATAACAAAATTATAACACATTGAAAATTACTATTTAAACTATCTACTATGAACAAGTTTGAAAAACTAGATAACTAAAGTTCCTAAATTTAGATACAATTAACCATTTTCATATAAATAATCAACATAACTCAAAACCCAAGTGTTAATTTAGAAGAATGAATGGTCAAATACAATTTCTAAAACAAGCAATAATTTTTCATATTTACATACTGAGTTTTAACTACAGAATTTTGTTTTATGGTTATTTTTTTAATTCACACAAATTATACTTATATTCAAATAAATATATTCAATTTACTTACACTACGTGTTTGTATAATGAATTCCACATCATCACCCAATTGTAAAGGTTTGGAGGAATCTTTAAACTCAGTAAATGGAAATGAAATTTCTTTTACAATATCAGCTCGTTCGATGTAACCAAAAACATCTTTCATAGAACATACAACTCCCTGATATTTAACTGGATGTACTGGATTTTCTAAGCGGACATGTGTAGCTCCCAAATTACCCCTCTGATTTGTTGCGATTTGAAAGCTTACTTGATCACCAGTTCTAAGAGTGACATTACCTTCAACATCATCTTTATTGTAAGGGAGAAAGAAACACTCTCCTCGATTTTCATAACTAATTCGACCTTGCGTATCACCGCCCGAACCTTCAGTTCTCAATTCTGTTGTTACTACACCAGTTACTCTTTCTTCACTTAATACCTAATGAATAATATTTACCTGATTAATTTTAAAAGTTATAAATATTAGTACTAAGAACTTACCACTTCAGGAGCAATTTTTGTAACAGTGCTAGCAATGGGTTTACCAGTTCTTCTATCATAAGTCATTTCAAATTCAACGGGATCACCAATTTTAAGATGCTCAATGTTGCCACTAAATTGACTAAAATGAAAGAATAATCTTGCCTGACGCTCACAACATTGAATAAATCCATAAGAATGCTGAAAATAATAAGAGTCAATTAATATAAAAACAATTTAGAACAGTAATTATACATACCAAAAGTTTCTCTATAATTCCAGTTTCCCTAACACCTTGATTGTTACCAAATGATTCATTCGAAAAATTGGAATTGTTCGAACTGCTCGCAGTAGCCGTGTCATGTCCACCAAAAATGTCGTTGCCAGCCGGAGGATATCGACTCACAGGTGCAGTGTTATCAGAAGAAAATACATCAAAGTTTGATGACTGTAGTCCGTTGTTAAACATATTATTCATTGACGAATCCTTTTGATGAAATTGCGACGACTGATATTGTGATGGCATAGGGAAATTTTGACTTGACTGTGAATTATAGTTTGGTGGTGAATGATTTGAAGATCTCGATGATGGGTAATTGTTTAAATTTGTTAATGCCGAGAGGGTTTTAAAGTTAATCATGGAAGAATCGCTACCGTTCAACATATTTGATTGAAATAGATTCCACTGGGAGTTGTTAGACATACTAGTTTTAAATTCTTAAGTTATTTGTTTATATGCTTAACTATTATGATCATATAATATTTAATATATATATAAAGTTGATTTAAAGGAGTGGGGTAGTAGGGAAAGTGGTTGGTTTCTTTGCTTATATATGTATATATAATCTAATGTATTATCCTAATGTTAAATTATATATTATAATACATTATTACCATTAAAATCAATATCACAGTAATATTTTTAAGAACTAAAAAAGGCACTCGACTAAGTCAAGCGACTTTCCTAAATGTTTTACGTTTGAACACAAATAATTATGGTTGTTACATAAAACTCTTTTTTCTTAACTTAGACAAAAAAAAAAAAAAAAAAACTTAATAAATAATAAAAAGATATCTTCCTACTTTAAAAATCTAATAATAATTGTTATAAAATAGACAGTTCTAAAGTATTCGGTTGGTTCATTACAATACACAGCACACGTTTCAATTAAATATTATTTAAACAATAAAAGATTTCTCAGTTGATAGTTGTCACAATGCTTGCTGGTAATGTTGCAGTATGTCGTTTTCTCAGATGACTAATAGTTGAAGGAACGTACAGCGAAGAAGAGAATAAAGTTGATGTAAGAATTTTGTTTTTAATATTTAAGTATTACTTTTTTTTTCTAATTTTTTTAATTATTAATTGTGATTAAGACTAAAACTAATTTAGCCTAGTTTTGAAAGCTGAAAAAAAATAAATAATAAAATTACAATCATGAAATATGATGAAAACTAAATTGTTAAATAAATTCAAGTTTTAATGAAATATGCACATTTTTATGGTGGGATCAAATTTACCCCCAGGGAAAAATTTATATTTCTCAACAAAGCGTCTCAAAACATTAATCAATGGGTATGATCATTTCCAAAACTAATTTCTTGTATGTTAAATGTTTATAATGCTTATCTGATAACTTTCAGACCACTAACAACTCGACTAATATGAATCTGAGTGCATAACAGGGATACACTTAGCACTAGAAAATAAACCACAGGTTTCCAGGTATTTAACTAAACAATAATGATTAAATTATTTCAATGCAATAACACTCAACTATATACCTACTTTAATAATTATCATAATAATAATACATTATGGACAAAGCTTAAATGCACTTAATTTAAATAGATGATAAATTTTTAGCAGCAAGCAAAATTTTAACACCTACCTATTTAATTATCTTTAAGAGAACGTCATACCTGCATGTGTTGTCTCCATCTTACACACGTATGATATAGACAAAACACATTTACAGTCTGAGAAGAACTCGCTCAATTTTGATTCTAGAGTAGGTATACATATTATAAAATTGAATTGTGACAATATTTCTGAGAACGAAACCCTGCATTTTTACCATGATTCCCAATATAACATTCATTATATCATTAAGAAATAGCAAAAATGTTAGCATTTTAATATGACCTTTAACTTTTCAAAATTTAAATTTTTTTTAAAAGAAATACAGCGTCTTGCCCTCAAAAATATTGTCACAATTCAATTTTATAATAGGTGAATTTACTCTAGAATCAAAATTGGGGGAGTTCTTCTCAGATGGAGTAAATGCGTTTTGTCTATGTTGTACTTGTGTAAGACAGACACAACACATGCAGGTATGTCTTCTTAAGTATCTAAACTTATATAATAACATTATTTTGTTATTAGGTAATATATATACAAATAAATTATCATCAAGTAATTTAATTTAAACAAGGCTTTAATTCAATCATATCTTGTTAAAGTAAATAACTAATGTACACAAATAAATAATCAATCATTGTTTAATACAAATTCCTAGTTTGATTATGTTTGGTAATTATACTTTAAAAATAATAATTTAACTTAAAATAAATCAGTAGATAACTTAACAATGAGAAATATCTAAATAAAGTTTTCAGGGAACTTTTGTAACAACTGTTTAGAGCAATAAAAAAATTAATTAATTTTACTAATGTTGTAAATGCAGAAATAGGTCATCTTACTTTCATAACAATTCACATATTTAAACGGTTTTCAACAAAAGAATTAGAACAGTTTTGAGAATTTGATTCATTTAATCGGATCACATTTGATTTGACAACAGAAATAAAACAAAAACAAAAAATATAATATCAAATGAATTATTAATTGATAGTAATCATTAATTAATACAATATTGCTAGATATTGAAATGTATTGAAAGTACCTTGGAAACTATGAATGAATAATTTTTTGTTACAAACCAAAACAGATAAATATATTGTAAATATAATAGAAATCAACTTTCTTAACATAATAATAGATTTTATAAAACTAATCCAAATCATTTTTTTATGTTTTTTTTTTTGTTTTTAATCAAAAATATTTTGGGTTCTGTTTAAACAATTATAGGCTTACGAGAGAAAAAAATTACAATTAGCAACAAAATTGCAAGAACACGTTCGAAGAAACTAAAAAATAAATGTTTGTTAAAATATGCTAAAACGTTAAGTGCATAGGCTGCAATAAATTGATAGGTTTTGAATTGAGAAAACAGAAACGAACAACATTGAATTTTGAAACAAAAATTATCGACTTGGGGGTGGGGAGCGGAAGTCTTAAAAATAATGAAATTCCACTAGAAAAAATAGTATGGCCTACTTCGACTTCATCACGGTTGTAGGACGATTACAACAACAACAACAACAACAATAGTAATAACAACAACAAACATAACGTCCGGAGAACAATTTCCCTTATCAGTTAAGTGAAGATCGGGCGCCAGCCACTGCGAAACGAAAATCAACAGTACAAAAAACAACACATACTGTTTTTTACTTTTATACCCGGAAACCTGGATAAAGGGTTGTCAATCATAAGGGCCCAGACTTCCGGGTCATTTTCAAAGCGAGAACGGGACGACCCTCGAAAACCCGCGGACCGGGATCGACGGCGGCCAAAAACCGGAAACAACGATGGCCGCAGCATACGTTGGTCAAGGGTACCCGGAACAGGACCCAAAAACCGAAACCACGAGGATAATGGCCAACAACGGTTCTGTCCCGGGAACGCTGACTGGCTAGTTGCGGCACTCGTAGCGGAAGGACGCGACGCCGAGCCCGGGCCGAAAGCGTTTCCCATATCTTATAAATAGTTAAAAAAAAATTAAGAACAAATCGGTGTACTTACCACGGCACAGCAGAGCATTGATGACATGTTTTCGACATATTTTTACCGCAGGTAAGTCAGTCCGCTCGACAACCCCCCTCCCGCCGCGATAAAGTCACAGCGCGCGCGCGCCGTCCAACAGTGTCGACAACCGTACCTCGATTTTTTAACTTTTTTCCTGGTATTTTTGATTCCCCGTTGAGTGCAGCGACATCTGTCACTCTGTGACTTCGACGATAACCCGTTGATAACAACAATAACAAAAACGTCATGTTAATAAAATATTATGTTTTTGGTTTCATGTGAACATTTTTTATGTTAAACTTAAGTTCTGTCAGAGAATTAAGACGAATATACAATGTATACCTATGATTTAAATTCTGAGTGTAGTGATAGATGATTTTATAAATTTTAGAATGATGAGTGTTTTAAATTATTTTTTTTTATTTTGTGTATTATTACTTTTTGGGGAAAAAGTTTCGATTTTAAACTTTAACATTAATGTCTAATAGCAACTTCTAGATAGAACTTAATGTGGGGTCAAATATAAAAAAAGTATTTAACAAAATTTTTTTTAACCTTAGATGCTAGAAATTTTCACAGTATTGATATAAGTAATTTTTTATACATCATACAATTTTTAAAATATGATATTTTTTGAGTTGTTTTTAGACATTTGAAATTTAAAACTTGTTATTTTTTTCATAAATATGGTTAAAAAACGTTAACCTCATCAAACAATCTGAAAATTTTAAACAAGATTCCTCAAAAATTCACAATATTTTTATAAATCTTTAAAGTTTGAATATTGATCAATTGGATCTGTGAATTCATCGTTTTATGGTTTTTGCAGAAAATTCGCAAAATATTTAATAATGATACCTAAGATTCTACATAAGTTATTATTATTAAAACAAATTATTTTTAAAAATGAGTGTATATCCACTAATGTTTTTTATGAACGTCTGAAGTTTAAATATAGATGAAAACACTAATTAGATAATCGTGAATAAAAAACGATTTCTTGCCAAACGTGAAACGATTATGTTATTTTTATGCCCGTACCTATAACTTATTAATTATTATCACAGTGGTGTGTTTAGACCACAAAGACCCGCAAATCATACGTCCATGTTAGGGTGTCAATAATAAAAAACCATTGTAATATTGTTTTGTTTTTATTATTTAAATTAATGCTTAATTAAATGTTTTATTTTATTTTATGAAAAGATAGTTTTTTAAGTATACATTTTCAATGTTTTAAATAAACTATTCAGTATTTAAACATTTCAAACAATAGGTATATAAGCAATGTTTTTTTTTCGGGATTTATTTTATTTTGTTATATCATTATACTTAGTAACTTATTAATATTACACGACCTGCAGTTGTATATTATTATTTTTGTGTATTTTATATTTATTATTATACGTTTACTTTGGTAGCCTATATATTATAGCTATATTTATAGCGGTATTATAATGTACGGAGTTATTATATTTACGGCGGAATGTACAAGTGTATCAAAATATTAACTAAGTTGAAGTGTTAGAAAAATGGGTATAACTGTGAAATTCAGTATGGCGCTTTTTATAATAAATAAAATCATTGAATTGATATATTTTTGGAAATTTACAGCATGTTGCTCATAATAAGATAGAAATTAAGTCAGATTATAGTATAATCATTATCTAAATTTAAATTCGCACTGTGGAAATGTAATTTTTTCTGTTAAATTAAAATGTAATTTATAGTTATTGACAAATATAACAAATTAATAAAAAACAATTTGATAATTATTATATATTATATATTTGTTTTAACGTTTTTATGTAAATAAATGGAACCCTTTTTGGAGTACCTATATAATATACTACTTATTGATGTCATTGTAGTCTTGTGATAAATAAATATAAAATAATATATGTAATGCACATCTAGATATAAGATATCGTATAGCAATTATAGCTACTTACGAATGTATTTAGAACAAAAAAAAAAAATCAAATTAAAAAACAAGACCAATAACTTTTTTTATAATTATATTATGTGTATGGTATTATTCGGCTATCTACCGTATCCGGCGCTATGCATAGGTAATTTTACTACACTGATGCGTAGTTTAACAAAACGAAGCGGCCATAATACAAAACGTAAAGTGTACCTTTTATTATAGTAATAGTATGTAATATGTATGTAAGTATCTTTATTTCATTTATTTTAAAAAGAGAACATAATAAGTTACACAAAATAAGTTTTGTGTCTCTCTTGTAAAATTTGAATTTCGACGTATGTATGTGTATTATATAAAATTATAATTGGTATATTAAAATAATTGTTTAAAGCGATAGTTAAGCAATCGCCCACGACTCATCTCAGAATGTGTACATAAAGTCGACGATGGTCGATGAAACAATTATTATTGTCGACGTACAAATTATGAGATGTGACAACGATTCGGTGCTTTGAACGGTCCAGTGAGGTTTGAAGTATAGATCACTGCGTTCTAACTGATACTGACGTACTTAATCTTGAGACTCGAGTAGTTAAGATAGGGTAAAACGTATCCAATAATAATAATAACCAATGGAAAAATAGTATTGTAAGTCAGTAGAGCGTTAATTGACTGATACAATTCCATGCCCAATGGTGTTGTTTAATAATCATATTATTATTGTTATTCATTTAACGACGTTATAATAATTATTATATTATAATATATTTCCAGGGTGAAGAATAATGATATTATTAATCTGAGAAAAAAATTGTTTTTATTATCGATAAGTTTATTTATGATAATTTATAAACACCTTAAATTATTATTATTTTGCGTATGTATAAGGTATATATGCTGTACACTTTATAACATTTTATTATCGAAATAACTATAAGCAGGGGCGCCCATTGGGGAGGGCAAGATAGGGCACTTGTCCCCCCCTAGACAAAAAATATTATGAACTTGTAACTCAATAAATATTAGCATAATATTACCTATTATATAGTATCTTTATTATCATACATTTAAAATTTTTTTTTATTTTGACCCCCCCTAAAATGTTACCTATGGGCTCCCATGACTATAAGACAAAGAAACAGCCCCACAATTTGCAAACAACTATCCACGGGAGTGGAGCACACGGTTGACAACTATATAAAGACTGGGGTTCACCCGTTTGAAATTTTTTGTATTAAAAATATCATATTACAGGCCGGTAGTTGGTAGAATAAGTTACTTTTAGAACATTGTATTTTTATTATTAATATTGATTGAATTACTTAGAAATATTTGTTTATGCATACTTTTCAAAAAAATTGTTAGGTCTTAGGATTTTGTTGTAAGTACTTGTAATATTATTATGTTATGAATGTTATGATGAATGATGATTACGTAAAAAGTAAAAATTCATCAATATTTAAATGAATACCTAATTAATAAATATCTTATTAATTGTATAATATTGAATATATTAACCATTAATCATCATATAAACTGTCATTATATAACAATAACAACCTATCTATAATATCTTTATGGCACGGTTTTCATCAATCGCCATTTGACAGCTGTTGTTACCAATAACAATTTTTTGTAACCAATGGTAACCCAACGCAAACAAAAAAAAATCTTTTTTCTCAAGTCTGCAACAAATCCATATATGAGCCTCTCCTTAAAATGAAAATTTTGCAAAATTCTTAGTGCACTTGTATATAAACCGCATAAAACAAAACATATGATCAAATTTCATACTCATAGTTTTGGCGGTTCCAACTAGGCGCTAGACGATGATGAATCAGTGAGTTAGTCAGTGACTCAACACTCGAGACATGTTATTACTTATTATACATAGACGATAGATAGCAGCCGAACAGGTATGAAGATTGAATGATTAATATAGTAATAATTATGATAGAAATAATAATACAACTAAAATAATTTGGCGAATTATATTTATCAAAAAAAATAGGAATGTAATATAATAAACATCTTACTTGGATCGATCTTCACTCTAACTAGTCTAACTTCTAATTATTTAAGTATAAAATAATATAAGTAATAAGTATATAATCAAACCATATACATTCGTGTATAATAATTCATACATTTTATATAAGTAGGTATAATAAATAATAAATAAAAATATATACTTAATATATTAATATTAAAATATTACGTTTGACTTGACTTGAACTTCGTTTAACTTTAACTAATAATTTCAATACACATAACACATGTATATCGTACTCCTGAAATACAAGGTGTGCACTGTGCACTGCAAATAGAAACATCCATCTGTGAAGTAAATGGGGTAATACACACATTTGATCTATTTAGTATTCTATCATATTGTATTAAATAACTTAGTAAAAATTATTTTTTATACATTATTTCGGTTGACGCTTTAGTTGTAATTGTAAACGTTAAAAAACGTTTTTATAAACGGCGTGGATAAATCGCAGTGACTATTTATTATTATTTAGATGTATTACGACTTAACTATGTTAATAATTAAGTATATTGAATATACAACGATTACTATGGCGATGTTATGAGGATAAAAACATACTGTTACGAGGTTGACAAAACAATATTATTAGAGGTATATTTATGTCATGGCCTCCGCGAGGTCCTCATAAGGTACATTTAAGTTAAGGAGGGAGGGGAACACGGTACTTAAAGTACTATACTTTTATCATGACATTAAAAAATAAACATCAGGATTTTTTTTTTTCAAACGGCGAAAGCTTAAAAAAATCATTTCTAAGTTAACAATTTTATTATTATTGCAATTATTTTAGCTTTTATACCATCAGATTTTTGCCATTTAATTTCCGTGTTTAAGGAGATCTTGCCGCCTATAGGTCTATAGGGTCATCTCATGTTAAGCCACCATAATTCTCAAACATATTGAATATAATCAAATCGTAATGGAGAACGCTGTAATAAATATGATAAGACCATTGAACTAACTATCATATTTCAATAGAGCTCAATGGATACAAATATAAATTAGATAAAAATGATTCAACATTAGTCACTAGTCTCTTGCGGTCAGATTAATAATTTTAATTGCACATCCACTACGTTCGTATACTCTTCGCATATTTGTCATGTGTAATATGGTATTGGTCTATAGGTATCTGACAGACGCTGTATTACCATAATACGTTTTCCGGAGTTTTTGATTAGTTATTCACTATATTTATTACTATTTAGAGTATTTAAGTTTCGAAATTAAGCTAAAAAATCACGAAATATAGCTCTTAAAAATGTGCGTTTGTGCACCTCAAATGGCTTATTATATCTGTAAAAAACATTATTAAAATTAAATTACCTAACAATAATTTATTAAATTAAGGAATTTTAATTTGCAATGTTAACGTAAAACAAAATTTCAAGATTTCAAATTAAAACATAATATATTTTGCATCGGTACCTATTACAGACTACAGTCACAGCTCTGACAGCTCTTATATATCAACAACGTAATATAAATTACGCGCATGCGTAATTATGTCAAGTCCACTTAATTTTATTGGCCTCTAAGTTAAAATATTTAAACAATGCCTGTACAATAGTTCTATACTTCTATCCATTGTTATTGTACACAATTCATGATCTAAGCTACCTACCTAGGTATTTAATTACCTACTCTAGTGGCTACTTGCTTTAGTTTGTTTATTTATAGTCAGTAGGTAGGTACCCACTTTTTTTTTTTTTAAATTATTAAAAATTTTAAAAATCAACGTTAAATATTTTATGTTTTTACTTCATACTTTGAGAATAATAATATAACAATTTTTATTACAGCATAAATATTATCTCAGCCTTACCTGTATCTATAGTTGTGGTGTCTAGTGATAATATTAAATTATAGTAAACAACAACAACAACAACAACAATAAATTAATACTACACCCTACACAATTATACAGAACAATATAACCGACGACGTTCGTTCCTCTTATCTTATTTATTTTAACATCAGCTGTTGTGGCCGTCACCATTCCCGAATCCCGATAGTTGCTATCGCAATTACACTTTCGCACGTTTCAAGTTTTCAACTTGCTAGTTCAAACGAAGAGTTTACCGTATAAGACGTATCTATGTACACCAAACACTGTATATTTTTGTTTTTTCCCGATTGTAACTTTTCCACTCGTTTTATAATGTCGCATGTTTAATACTTTGTCCGACTATCGAACGTCCGTCAGATTGTCACAGAAATGAATATCATCTTTTCGACAATATGAGTTTTTTTTCCTTATGTGAGTATAGTATTATAAATTATAATCATGTTAAAACAAAAAATTTCACTTATGTCGGTCGTTGTGTAAATTATATAAAACAAAATCTGCCACAAGTATGCTGTATTGCTTATCTGACTACCCAAAGTCAGAGAGCCTGAGCTTATTTTCTTATTCATACTGTGGACTAACTCAATGATTTTATGCACTTCGAGGGGGTCCAACCAACACTATATAGATTACACCTATTTAAATATTACTCCAGTTCTTTTTCAGTTATAATATTTATGGCTTTGTATACAATTTGAGGTCTTAATATTAAAAGTTTTGTATATCAATGCAATCAATCTATAAAATAATATTTCTATACAGGAAATTAAATGATTAAGATTAATACCATGCTAAATACAAGGTAGTAGAATACTAGTTTGATCATAGGCGTGCGCAGAATTTTGAGTCAGGTATGATTAAATTTAATCTGATAATTCCCCTACCTACCCCTTGTCATGGTGACCAAAAAAAAATTATAATAAATAAAATTATAGAAATTTACAATACAAATTTCGAAGTGACCCATTTATTGGTGACTAGAAAATGTAAACAATCATTTTTTATTATTTCATGCAATATGTTGTACAATTCATAAATATTGATTTAAAATTTTAACATCTCGATGGGTATCCAGTATATCTTTAATTATGTAAATATCTAAAATATCTATGATTTTGATTTATTTTGTTATCAATTTTCTACGCCTTATTATTTTCTTAAGTACCAATCAGCCCTACCCGTGCGCACGCCTATGAGTTTGATGTTTACATCATCAAGTTTTTAACAAAACTATTATGAAGTTCCAAAAATAACTTTTCTAAATTTGTGTTGAATTTTCTGTAGGTACCTATGAATTAAGGTTGTATGAATTTATATATTATACATATTTTTTTAAGTAATAATACTACTAATTAGTATTAATCAACATCATATAGTCTTAAAGATATTTAAAATGAAATAGTTATACGTGTATGACTAATGTATTAGTTTTAAAAAAAAATTATTGATATTTTATTGATATATATATATTTTAGTGTCATTAATCATTATTAATGTGTTAGTTTATAACAATTTAATTACAAAAAAACAAGTTTACAAAATAAATATCTATTCAAGTAGTAAACTGTATCTATTGGTATATTATATAAATATTCATTTTGTTGACAGTTTCTAAGAATAATAATAGCTCTGCAGAAAAACCGAATAAAAAATCAAATAATATATTATCAAGAATGGTTGATCAAGACTTAGTGTTACAGGTAAATTCACTGTTCATACAAAATGATTAAACAATTAAATTTTAAATGTTTATTTTTTTTATAGGAAAAATTAGAAAAATTAGAAAAACAAAAGGTTTGTTACAATTTATTTGTATTTTATTAGTTGAATTGTATTCGTTTTAAAATTTATAATCGTTAACAGTATTTGAGAAAACAAATTCTTCTCAATGAAGAAAAAAATATTAAAAAATTGGAAGAAAATAAAATTCGTCTTCACCAGAAAAATAGCAATAATGATAAGGTAATAAAAATAGTCCTAAATAACTATTTAAATAAATATTTTAGTTTATCTGTTTTAGAAAAATTATTGTAGATACATTATTGAAAGCGTAATTATAAATTAAGTAATAAATAATAAATATTTTTATGGCACCTATTTTTCTGTAAGCTAATGTAATAAATAATAATTTATTTTTTATGCTAAGTACCTATATAGTATAGTATAGTATATCATAAATTAAGAAATATAAATGTTAGTGTTTTATAATTTTCTTTTATTCTCTTTGTCTTCTGCTCCTTAAAAATAAGATGTCAAAAATTATATAATACAATATTTATTGATTTATTTTTATATGTAGATGATTCAATTTTTATTAACTGATGAAGAATCTACCAATCAATTAGTATCTTCAATTCAAAAGGATAATCTGCTAAAACAAAAACAATTTTTGGATCATTTAAAAGATGGTACTATTTCAACTAGTGGTTAATTAACCAAATTATTTACCTGAGTTGTCTTTTTGCCTTGAGAAATAATTTAGGGTTGTTTTTCAAAGAAAAATATTATTATTAAATTAACATTTAAATTTATATTGGCAGATAAATGGTGAATAAGAAATATAAAGTATAATAATTATCACAGGATGATTTATAGTTAAATGTGCCATTTAAGATAATTTTATACAATTCTTTATTTATTAATTATGTTTTTCAGTTGAGAAAGCATCAAAAGAATTAATAAACGATACTCTTAACTTAAACCGTTCGTTTCAAATGAATTACTATGAAAAGTATAGTAAATGTGATACAATTAAACATATCAGTCATGATGATAAATTAAAATTAAGAGTGTAAGTATTTTCAATAATAATTAATTTAAGCAGTTATGAGCATGATTATTAGCATTGTTATTCGCATATAATAGTATATAAAGTATATAGCAATGGTTCTCAATCATTTTAGTACCGCGACCCAAATTTTCGCCGAAAAATCTTACTTTTCAAAAAGTAGTAAAAAACAAAATTTGTATTATATAAATATGTGTAAATTTTTATTAGGTATTTAGTACAAATTGTATTTATTACCCACGTAATTTTTGATACTTAATTTCTACAATAATATAAGTATATTAATTAATAATAGGTATAATAATATATTTAATATTAATTTTTTGGAATCTATATTATTCAAAAAAAATTTCGCGACCCACTAAAAATTAACTGACGATCCATTAGTGGGTCGCACCCCCCAAAAATTAACTGGCGACCCATACTTTGAGAAATGCTGGTAAATAGTATATATATAGTATTCAATATTATTTTCTGTTTATTAGAATTATCAGTATATTTATTTAAACATTAGTGGTGACTAAACTAAGTTCTAATTTATGGTTTAATTTTATTTATGTGTTTATGGTAATTACTTATTAAAATATTTTTTATTTTACAGAACTGATAATGAATTTACATTAAAAGTTGAACAAATAATTGATAAAGTAAATGTGCAACGCTGTTTACTTGTAAATAAATTGTCACATGACGATTGTTCTAAAATGGAAAAATTAACTAATCTTCTCAATACAAACAATTGTTACCGTCAAGTTCTAAAAGAACATTTGAAGTTCATGTATAATCAGCTCAAATATTTAACTACTGTTGAATTACAAAAACAAAACTCTCAGCTCAATAAGCAAATAGTGAGATCAACAATTAATTTATATAATATCTCCTTTAAAAATAGTTGTTTTCTTCATGAATCAATTGTTTTATAACAGAATAATTTATGCGATGAAAGAATTACAATTACAAAATTACTTGTGGATTTTATTGATAAAAAAAAGCAAAGCCAAAAATATCTAATTCAAGAATTAGAAGCTCAAAATGTTGAACTTGTAAGTAAGATTAAAATAATTTAAAAATTCATAATATTATTAGTTTAATATTTAAATAATTAATTAGACATATTACACAGATAACCTGTTAATACATGTTATTCAGCACATAGCTGACAGCTTTCTTAACTTTGAACGAGATAGCCAATAGGAATGTATTACTATTATACATTTGGAAAATAAAGTATTATATAAAAAGTCAATTATTAGCTTAATCTAGTTAAATGTACATATGCTAACAATTATATATATTATACATAAGTAATAGATTTTAATACCATACAGAATATAATATGTTACTATGTATTATATTTTTATCAACCAGCTAATACTTTCAATTGATAAAGTAAATCACTAAAAAAGGTTTGAATTTCTTTAATTAGGTACTTAAAAATTATTCTGATAAGATCTTAACATACAATTCTTAGAATTTTAAATGTAAAATGAAAAAAAAAATTGTAATTTGTAATAGTTTTAAATTAAAATATTTATTGTAATAAAATCCTTTAATTGACTTCATTTCATATAATTTTTTTTTATTAGTTATATCTATCTAAACAATTTTTAAGTTATTGTATAAGTATAATGTATATATAGATTTCAAAACAACTAAATTAAATTTTGTTTTTGATAAAGATTAAAAAATTATATTTATTACTTTTGTCTTTTTTAAAGGAAACTACTACAAAGTGGTTATCACAGTATTCAAAACTGGTTAATGACATGCCGTCTGAGTTAACATTTTCCAAAAGCACTATTAACCCAACATTACTACATAGGGTGTGTACAGCTGGTGGTGGTCATCTTCTGTTATTTATTTTGGAAAATGATCTGAAATTGCCTTTGACAAAAGAATACCTAGCAAAAGTATAATTGATATTATTTATTTATGTTCTCAATATCTATTATAAGTATGTTTATTTATTAGATGGGTGTTAATAGTTGTGATGATCAAGAAATATTAATTAATACTTTAAATTATTTTCCTATGCCATCTGCTCCAACCGAAAATGAATTTCCTCCATCAGCTCCATTTATAGAGGAAATTGAATGTGTTGTCTGCATGGAAACAAAAGTAATATTTTATTCTATTATTATTCTAACACAGTTGTTGTTTACTAGTAATAACATTCACAAATTATAAATAATGGGGTAAATTATTATTTATTGGTAATAACAGTATAAAATATGTACTATAACTTTTGAGGTAATGTAAGATCATTAATAAATTTATATTATAATAATTGAATATTATAACTAATATAATGTGCACACATAAAAATAAAAATATGACATACAAAGTCAATAAATTATTTATTTTATTGCGCCACCTAAAATTTCAAATATAAGACTTTATTTAATACATTTTTAAACAATTTCATTTTTAAATAGCCACAAAAATATATTTATATATATATATATATGCAAAATTATAAAAGTTTACTGTTTGAAGAACTTATACTTTTAAACATTAAACATTTTTTTTTATTATAGATTTTTAAATAACTCCTATATTTTAATGCATAATAATTAAATTGTATAAGCAATTGTTAACCCTAATATCAAATTAATAGCTCATTTATATACTTAATTTTTAAATTTCCTTGTAATAATTAAATATTCAATATTTACTTAGTAATTTAAAACTTGGAATTAAATACACTTTAAAAATGAATTGGTATTTTATATTGAACTCACTAAACATGAATTTTAATAAAATAATAAATAAAGGTAACTTGCTTGATATTAATTATAGAAACATAATATTCATTACAACTTTTCATTAACAATACATACATTGTATGTGTATTTCAGTATTAAACTTAATAAATAAATAATATACAGTAGAAATCGTTTATAATGACGTTCAAGGAACCAAGGAAAATAGGTCATAATAACCAAAATAATGAAAAAAAAAAATTGTAACTTCAATACATATAGAAAAAAAGTAATGATAAAAATATTTAAATGAATTAATTAAATTATTATTTTAGAATTAAATAATTTATAAAATGTTGTTAAAAAATCTGTTATTTTAAATTGAACTTTGTATAAAAATTACACTCTATTTTCCTCGGTATTTTCTTTCTAGTTCTTCAAAATGTGTTTTTGGACTAAATTTTTCCAATATAATCAAAAATAACCGTTATAACATCATTATAGCTATTATATAGACATCATAACAATCGATACAAATTAGTACATGTAATAAAGGAGTTTTGCAGGGACTTTCAATCTAAGGTTATTACAACCAGTGTCATTATAAATGGTTTCAACTCTTTATATATATAAAAGAACAGGCTTTTTTTAAGTACCTATTTTGTGACAATGCTATTTAACTTTTTTCCAATTTTTTTTTCACAAAACTGTTCTTAATACCTTCTTAAATGTTACCACCTCCCCTGATTTTCAAAATTTTGATTTTAAAGGGTTGAAATCTTTAAAAAATAAAATAAAATGAGTTAAGTTGTTTCACCAATTATATAAAAACCACGAGATGGCACATTATTGTATCTTATCCACTGTAGTAAAAATATAAAAAATGATATAACTTTGTAACTTAAGGGTTAGAAATTATAAGCTTACATGCACATTTTGCAGGATCTACAATCCACTACACGTGGATTGCCTACCTGATAATGTACTGCTCGTTTAATCATAAGTCTCACGGGCAACGCCAAGCTTAATGGCTATAATATAACCCGACTAATTCATTGACTGATACACGTAGAGCAGAATTTGATCAAGGCTTGCAATTTACAGTATATACACAGTAAATTTGTACCTTAAATTTAGTGTGTAATAAGAAAGCATTTTACAAAATTTGCACTTAAAAGTGGTGCTTGCATAATTTTTTGAAATTCAAAATGATCAATGAAAATATCTAAGTTTTGAACACCATTAAACCGAATATTCAAGAACAAATTAAACAAAGTTTGAATCATATTATAGAATTGGCATTTTTAACGGGAAACTAAGTGCACGGGGTCAGCTATATTATATAACATAATTAATAGTCATTTAAATAATTGCTTAGAAAATGAATAACTGTTTAATTTTTAGTTTAGATATATGTTTTGAAATTTTTTTCTAAGTTAATTTTGATTATATTAATTCATATTTTATTTTTTTTTTCAGTTTGATGTTTTGTTTGTTCCTTGTGGACACTTATGTTGCTGTTGGAAGTGTTCAGAACAAATTTCATTATGTCCTATGTGCAGAACTGAAATCTTACATAAATTTGATGTTAAAAATATTACCTGACTATTACTAATATATTTATTGGATTTTATCTTAGCATTGATGTTATTAACTATTGATTATTTATTATTGTTATAGCATTTATACAGCAGAAATAGCTTTTATTAGCGTTCATATTACTTATTCATTAATAATACCTAAAGACTAATTTAGCTTATATAAAATTATATTTTTACACTTATTTTCATATACTATTATTGTTAATACATGTTAATACATTATAATACATTTATTTTATTTTTTATTGTACTAGAAATTACATTATTTTATAAAAATAATAAATGTTCAAAAAAACTTAATAGTTATCATAATTCCAGATCATCATCAACCAAATCAATCACATCTGCATCGTCTGTGTTTTTGTTTGGTGTTGGCTTTTTGGTATCTTTCTTTTGTTGTTTTGTCGACTTGAAGTCTACAGGAAAATAAACAATAAAACAATTTTAACACATAAAACAAATATTTTGCACAAAACCATTTAAATACTCTAATAGATTTTAATGAGATACCATATGTCTAGTATAGTGACATAAAGCATTGCAAAATGTACATTATAGTTCTAACATTGAATAAATATGTAACACAAATGCAATCATTCATCGTTCATTTGAATTAGGATTACTCACTAATTGCATATAGCAACAAGAGGTTGAAAATATATATTTACTCGTCTCTTGTCCTTGGACCACTAGTGTAAATCAATTCCAAATTAAAATAATGAGCAATAAATTATTGCATATGTATACTACACTGAAGTGTAACTCAAGTGTTATTTAATCTATGATTCTAGTAACGGATGATAATCAAAAACTAATGAGTAAGTAATGCAATTTAGGCTTTAGAGAAGTATAGGAGTAATAGATATGTATACAGATAAGTATTATTTTTTTTTCTAGAAAAGGTAACAAAATTCTGTGATAGTAATGCATTAATACCTAATATTGATCAATTATCATATATATTTTTTTTAAACTTGATTATTAGTGAAAATTTAAACAAATAGAATTGTTTAATTTTGTGAGAATGGTAAAAACTGTGAATTCAATTTACTTTTCAATTACAATAAATGTATATATTTTAAAGCACCATATTTGTTATTACAACTAATCATACGGTAAATAAAAAATTAAATAATATTTTATTATATTAGGTACGTAGGTAATCTAATCTCTTACAGTAAAAACTATCAATATTAATTAAATTCAGAATCATAAATTTGTAGATAATTTGATATTATTAAAAATTCAAATAAGACTTCACCGAAGTAATACCATACTTCAGGAAAATGTGTTAATATTATATTGATTAACCTAAACGGGCTAAGTTAATACTTTGACCTAACATTTTTCTTAAAGATATGTTGGAATTTATTAACCTAAACATAAAGGTACACCTAATAGACAACTTAAAATACTTTTCACCGTCACGGTTATTAAACACCAATGACAAAACTTTTACCCATCCACTTACTAGCACAAGCAAATGGTGGTAAATCGTATAATGTAATGATTGTAGTGTATCGGCATACCTTCCAACAGTTGTTGTAATGGTTCGATCAGACACTCGAAATCGACCTGAGACAATGCTTCCAGTACATCTTGGGCACTGATGGTCTTCTTGTTTCTGCTGGTCGCGATCGTGGTAGCTTGATTGCTCACGTACAATATAAATACGGATGCCGCTCTGGCCAAAGCGGTCTTGGCTTCTTTCGACACAATGATGTTGGCCGGTAACACTTCCTTGGCGATGCGGGTGATCGCGGTCACCGGTAGATTTAAATCTTCCAGACGTTCGGCCATTGCGATGACCTATGACGACAATACCTATGTTACGAAACTATAGACCGATCACGTAGCATTTAACGAAACCGTAATGGGCTATGCTTAATGAAATTGGTCGACAAGACTAATGAATAATGATCAAGACCAAATCCACGTGACGGCCGACGGTTGGGGACGATTTGCAGATTTGTTAAACGGTCGAACACACTTAACAACAAAAACAAAACCGACAACTGACAAGGACCGAAGGACGGCTGCAACAGTGAGCCGCGAGCGGTATAGTCGCGCACTGAAACGCTTTGTTTACGAATTGCGATAACATCGAAAATTAAAACTAAGGCGGGAACGAGTAAATAGTTATTGACGTGATGATAACAGTAATAGTGATAAGAAACTTCGTATGCATTTATAAAACAATCTAACCACAAAGATAGCGCCACATATTTCATTCGTGGCTTAATTTAAATATTATTATAAATAAATACGTACAGTATGTAATATTTATCCATTTGGTCATTTTTTCGGTCATCAAAGAGAGAAAACTTAGCCCCAGAATTGTTTAGCGATTGATTTTAATCATAACTATGAGGTTTACTCGTGATTGCATCGAATTTATAAAAATAATTATCATTATAATTTAAATAAATTGTTTTATAATAATGTGCGTGTTTAAAAGATTGACTGCTGTGAAAAATGCGATAATTACGAATTACTTAATTTGAAACTTTCGACCGTCCTAAAAATATCAATTTCGACAAAAAACTGTAAAGGTCAAAGTCCCTCATAAGAAATAAAACAATCCAATTCCATTTTCGAAAAAACAGTGATTCCTATTAAAAGACATTTATTTTAGTGTGCATGCACGGACAAAAATAATTGAAATTTATCAAAAACAGTGTACTTATTGGCCTATATACGGCAAAAAAAAAAACCGAATCAAATTCAAGGCCGTGCGTTAAAAATATTTCCTGTTACATTTAAAATTGAACACTCAGCACACGGTAGGTACACAGCCGACTAGCCGAGTCGTATCCCGTATAACCTAACATAATATCAAAGACAACGATTTCATTATTACCTAATTATAATTTTACTAATTAGTACAAAACTAAAATTAATTTTATTAGGCATTTCATTTTTTTTTCACAGAATAGCGCTATAACCTATAAGTATTGATAAAAATAATCTAAAATTAATTTAAAAAGTTAAATTATTCAAATTACATTTATTATTATGTATGTTTGCATATCGTATTATGTATACAAGATGTATAATTATAATTTTTTTTTGAAAATTTCATATTTTTTCAGCAGCCTGGGCTACTTATGTAAAAATATCGTCAAACCACTTTTTTTTTCATCATAATTTACATATAGTAGGTACACTGTATAGTGTATAGTCATAGTGTTAGTGTAAACCTTAGATCATATACTATGATATATGATATATGTATATGATCTAAGGTGTAAACACATAAATTTTAAGTGTGTTTGGTACGTGCATGAGGTTGAAAAGTAATTAATATTTATTTGTGTTCATTTATATTCAAATAAATTATAAAAAAATTGGAAAGTTTTTTTGGATATAATTTTTGTCATGCATACAGCATATAAAAAATATCTATACTACTCATTTATATAAATAACGTTAATACATATTGTTATGATTCATACCTATTAAATTGTACGCATTGAGGTTTACAAATAATATATTTTAACGTTTATGCATCGGCCATCGCGATTCGCGAATTTGTACATTTTTTGGCAAGCTGCAAGCGCTTGCAACGCAAGTGGTATTAGATTAATCGATATTATAATGTATAATGTGATTTTAAATAAAAAATAATCTTATACTTTAAAAATAAAAATAAAATAGATTTTTTCAATAAAATAATATTATAAAGGAATCCAAAGATACAACTTAACTACACTTATCCAAAAAAACGTAAAAAATATTTAAAAATATTGACTGCTTTAAACTAAACTAAAATATTTTTTTATATTAACTTTAGACTCTGCGAGTTAAATTTATTATTTGTTAATCATACAATTTAAACATCTTGTATTCACTTAACTCGATTTAAGTTAATTATTTTTAGTAACCTTGTCCGCCTTTGTCGATAATTAGTACAACCATAAAATTACGATTAACGTTTTTGCATTCTATAATCGATAGGCCTGTAATACAGATGACCTATTGACTTGCTGGAAAAAGAAAGACCTATCGACTTATTTGAACCATAAATATTAGACAATATTATGTTTAATACTTTAATCTAGGCTCGAACTGTATCTGTTTCTTGTATCTAGTTTACATATAGTACCTAGATAAATTTAAACAATTTAAACAATTTAAACATTTCAACATCATGTTTAATCTATGGTTTAAAGGTCCATGCTATATTTAGCTACAATCTATGACATAATAATTCGTTTTGTGATGATATCACTGTTATCACTTATCAACAATAAACCGATGCCGTCCGGTCCCGGCCCGTCCCGTCCGCCGCCCATCCATCGTCGTGTGAATTACCATCATCGAGTGGTTTGAAAAAAAAAAAACGAATAGGTAGGTAGGTCGAGTTTTTATTACTTCATAATTTCGGTGTCACTCGGCCGTGTTTACTGTTCAGTATGCCGTTCGTGGAATCGGCGTCGAAAACCGTCGCGTCCAATGAATATAATATTTAATTTTTTTAATCCAAGAATGTGATTTACATAAATTATTCGAATGGCCGTTGCTATATAGTGCATGTACACCTTCAGTTTGCGTTCGTCCGCTGTCGCGTGTGCGATGTCGGAAGTGTCGTAGAGTTTGTCGCTTGATTATTGTTCACTCTATTCTTATTCGCCTTTGAACCTGCGATAATTCGTCCGTTATTGTCGCCCGACTGCTTAGCTCGGATTTGTTTAGTTTTTTTTTTTTTTTTATCCGTTAACGTTTTCGTACCTACCTACAGCCGATCTACTTACATTGTATACTCGCGGGAAGCCCGAAGAAAATTTGACGACCTCGTGTGGAAACTGGTGGCTCAGTCATGGACGCTTTCAAGGATTGCATAGATTACCTAAAAGACCCGGAACTGGTCGCCCGTTTTCAAAGGTCCTTTGGAGTGATGCGGTACGACTCGTCGGACAATGGTGCTACCATTCCGTCACTGGACAATGGCGAATCCAAGACCAGCAACGGAAATACAGTGCGCAAGTTAAACGAAATCGATCATGTCACTAACAAGTTTTGGTATTACTTGTTTTTGTTTGGCACGTACCTTGGTGACGAAATTGGTTATGCTGTCATAATACCGTTCTTGATATGGAACATAGACTCGGCGGTTGCTAGGAAAATGGTGCTCGTCTGGGCGGTCGTTATGTACATTGGTAATAATGATTGTTGTTAATGTTTAAATGAGATTTCTAACAACATTATTTTCATGTTAACTTCTGTTCAGGCCAGTCCATTAAAGACATAGTACAGTGGCCGAGACCGCAATGTCCTCCCGTCATTAGACTGCAAACAAAATGGTCAATTGAATATGGAATGCCTTCGACTCATGCTATGATTAGTATTGCGTTACCATTTTCTGTTTTTTATTACATTTCAAATCGATATCAAGTACTTAATTAAAAAAAAAATATTCAAACTACCTAGTTACATTTTGTTGGTTTCATTAATTTTTATTTGAAAAACTTTTTTAGATCGACAACAACATTGGTATCTTAATAGTATTTCTATGGTGCATGTTAATTTCGCTTAGTCGTTTATATTTGGGCATGCACTCAGTTTTGGTAAGTTATTTATTTAAAATTGTTTTATATTAAAAAAATAATACATTCCTATATTATCTAATCTTAACATTAAATAAACAATTATTGTTTAAATCACAAAAGAATTGATTCAATGGTTATCAAGGTTCCTTGTAATAGTTAGGTCTAGTTTGGTGTTAATACTAAACAATCAATGTTGATTGTTTTTTATTTTCTTAAAAATAATAGTGGGGAAATCTCGTAATTTTATTATTCAAATTAGTATTTATTGTATATATTATAAAGATTCTCTGTGATTTTTTAATGAATTTGGTTAGTGTAATTAAAATGGAGAATATATTAGCCTTGTCTTATTAGTTATTTTATTAGTTATTATGTAATATGTTTATATGATTGCATCAAAATCGCTTGACATTTACCTACAGATATTCATTTCCTTATTGATAATTTAACTCATTCAATTATTATTAAAAATAAAAATACTTGTAGGTGGATTCAAAACCGTTTTAATGCTATAGTACGTGTTTCTTTGTTATAAACATACTTAAGTTACCTAGAATAATTTAACATTGTGATGTGTTTGGAATTTGTTAAGTATATATTTTTAAAGATAAAATAGTTTTATAATAATATGGCATTTATTAACAGCTATCTATGTTTTTATCTTTAATGTTTGAAATAACTTTAAAAAGTAAGTACATTCAATAGAAGTTGGAAATTAATTAATATTTAAATTTTTTCTCCAGAACGAATTCTGTTTGAAAACAACTAGATTTTATTATTGCTCAATTTATTATGTGTCAATAATTAGAATTTTATTTTAAATTAACCTCCACTGATATGGCATTCACATTCATATTGATTAATAAATCCCCAAGAAATACATTTTTTATAATGAATGTCACTATTAACATGACGTCAAAACTATTATAATATCCATACACACATATTTTTACGAGATTTTTAGAGTAGAATAATATGAATATTAAAACAGTTATTTTTAAACAAAAAATACATTTACTTTTATTAATCATTAATTATAAATTAAATGTTTCTTATTATACCTAACCAAATTATTTTAAATCTAAATGACTAATATAAATATATATAATATATAAAGTGATACTTTTATTTATAAAACAAAACAACACTAATTGGTTCATAATCTTATCATATTTTTGAATAGTTTTTTTTACAAAATTTCTTATCGAAATAAAACATTTAAAATATATATATATCTTTTTAAGTTTTTTACTTTTTTGAATGACAGTATAACATTTTAAATAAAATTTTTGAAACAATATTTTTCAGGGTATTTTAACACTTAAAAATTTATATAGAGAATGGTTATATAAGAAATTTACGATATAAATAGTAATGGTACTATTTAAACTGTAAAGTTATGGTTAGCAGGTGGAGTTATATGGGAATAATCCATAAAATAATGGTCTACTACTCTCCTCACGTAAGCTTTTAATAAATAAATATTTATAACTCTTAAAATCTCATCTGAATTAAAATTTGTATGTATTTAAATACTCTGAAAAAAATTCTGCTTCAGAATATGAAGTTATGAATGTACAATGTCATTCAATAAAGTAATAAACTAAAAAAATTATTACTAAAAATTACTGTTTTATTTCACTGGAAAATGATTTTAAAAAATATAATTAGATTTTGAAATAATGAGTGTTGTTTAATAAAAGAATCACCCATTATATATTAAAAATATATTGAAATAATAGCTACTACTTTTTGAAAACTAATTTTGTTGCAAACATTAACTTGTACATTAATTTAGTTATATTATAAAACTACAGAATTATTACAAATTATTAACTTATTATATACCTAAATAAATTAAAATAAATAAATTAATTGATCATTATTAAAATAATCTTAATTTTTACTATTTTTTTTTTTTTTTTTATAAACAGTTTTTTGTCCATTTGTATGTTACTTATTAATTACTAATTAGTATTGGTTAGAGTGCAAAAGTCTGTCGTTTAAGGTTACTCATGTCATTGATTAAAATATTTTTCAATGCTCTCATATAGGTATAAGTTAGAGGTGTAAATATACCTGAAAATAAAAATAAAATATAAATCAATAATACTATATATTGGCACAGGGTCAACATATAATCTGGTTCTTCTATAGAAGGGTGTTGCATGGGGATGCGCAGAAGAACCAATTTTTGTCGGATGGCGGTATGTTCTTTCGCTGGACAAAGTATAGGTATATTATTATTCAGAATGTATGTTTTACCATAATCCTATTAATTTGGAAAATTTTTATTATGAAAAATCAAAACATTTTTTCCTTACAATAAACAATTATTATTATGAACCAAATAATATAATAAAATATATTGATAACATATAATTTTATTCATGATTTTTATATGTATTTATTCTCTCAATATAATGTTTATTTTGTGTCTTCATTTGGTTGATATAAAAATATATTATTTATTTATTTTTATAATATTTTCAAGTTGAAAAATATGTAAAAACAGTGATAGTCTAGTTAATTCTCAAACACTGCAAGTAATTTATAATAACATAAATACCAAAAAAATTTACTAATAGCATAATTGTAAATAATATTATTCACTGCTCATTAAAGAAAAACTATTAAAATATAATAAAACAAATTAAAATACCTATACATTTGTATAAATATTAAAATGTTTTAAAATTTTTATCCATTTTTATTCTAGGATGTGATTGCTGGTCTGCTATTAGCTATTGTTTTATTGATTCCATTTGTACCATTGGCTGATGTATTAGACCGTTATCTTATGTATAGTAATTGGACTCCATTGATACTTATTGTTGTTACTGTGAGCTTAATACTCATTTACCCAACTAGTGATCAGTGGACACCTACCAAGTAAATTATATTTAAAATAAATTATTTAGTTTTTAAGGTTCTTAACAAGACAAGGAATTTTCTTATATATTACAATGGTTTTTTTTACCTAGTTTATTTTGCTTATTCATATTACTTTTCTTATTAATAAAGAGTGATCTGAAATTTTATTGTATCTTTTTTCTGTTTTATGTATTTGGCTACTATTTATGATAAAACAAAAAATACTTTGAAATAAAATTGTGTTTTGGTGTCCAAAATAGATTACTCTTGTAAGAACACTTTACTGATAATTGTTTTAATTGTTTTCGTCTTGTTCAAAGATACATCATTATCATATGTATCATATTTTTATTATGGTACAAATAATTTGTCTAGAGCACAGTATTGGTTTTTTTTTTTACTTTTAAGTTTAGACCAGTGGCGGGCCCAGGATTTTGAAATTGATGGGGGGGGGGGGGGTTCAAAGGTTTAGTTGGAAAAATACTAAAAATAGTTTATAAATATAATAATGGTGATAATATTATGGTTAATGTTTTTAACCGTATCAAGTTAATATTAATAGGTATGTTTATGATATTAACTATAGACAATGAATGCGACTTGATAAATAATAAGTAATAAACTAATAATTATTATGAATTATGAATATTGAAGGATAAGTGATAACTATAATATAAAATACTATTTAATAATTTTCTTGATCCTTTGATGGGGGGGGGGTTAATCCTTATCCTCCCTGGGCATGCCTCTGGCTTGGACATATAAATAAGTGATAACTATACATATTACATACATATTATTGTGTTTCAATTAATTAGCTTTTAAACAAAAAGTTTTCGTACATTAATATACAATTACATATAAATAAATAATAACTAGGTAATATACAAGTTATAATTAAAAATAAATAATATTTTTTATAAATTTTAATGATAATTTAAGTGATATTATTGTTTTTTAAATTTTTTTTATATCAATTTTTCTTTTAATCTTTGTATATGTTATTTTGTTTTTAATGTAAATGTATGTTTTTGTTTCAGGGGTGATACAACTCTAATTTTAGCAACTTGTGCGGGCTTATTGACAGGAGGTTGGTTGAATGTCAAATTAGGTATACAGGATGATATTCGTGTTATAAATCCAATAAATAATTCTGTCAGTTGGCCTTCAATTAATTATTTGGGTAAGTACTTATACTATTGAGAATAAAAAATAGATGTTTATATAGTTTTTTTTATGTATTTTCTTTGTTTGAACTGCTAATTTAAATTTTAAAAAAACTGTAAAACATTGCATAAATAACACAAATAAATAATATTTTTAAAGAAAAATTTAAAGAAATAATATCTAATTTTTTAAGCCAATTGTTTATGTATCAATTTTTTTCCAATTTTTCATAACAATATTTATATTTTTTTGTATTTTAATGGTTTTGTGTTTTTTATTAATAATATTTATCTATTTTCTAAGAAAAAATGTTCAACAAAAATACCTAATACGATC
The DNA here is from genome assembly GCF_020184175.1 of Aphis gossypii. Taxonomy (NCBI): domain Eukaryota; kingdom Metazoa; phylum Arthropoda; class Insecta; order Hemiptera; family Aphididae; genus Aphis; species Aphis gossypii. The sequence continues at coordinate 19,231,431 of NC_065532.1, read as the reverse complement.
ATCAGACTTGAGATCTTGTTGGTTATTAGTTGTATTACATTAATAATATGTATATTTTGAGTTATTATTTCCAAGGAATTTTAACTAAGAAATATACAATTAATTTCTTGTTAGGATGATGAATATATTAATAAAGATTTAAAATATGTAATTTTATAATTTTTTTATTTATTTATTAGGTGTGATTGTGATCAGAAGTTGTTTGGGCTATGGTTGCATAGTCTTGTTATTCTTAATTATTAAGTACTTCCTTTGTGTTATTGATAAAATTTTAATAAAAAGTGGTATGAAAATAATTGATGATGTATTGAAGAGGCATATTCCTTTGTTAGATATTACTTACAAATATTTTACATTTTACTTGGTATCTTTAAATATTTTTATTTTGATACCACTTTTGCAAAAATTGTTGTTTCTACCAAGAGAGTCATTTTACCATGAAGCTAAGTAGTTAAATGAAATTGTTAATTTAATTTAATATTATGGCCTGTTACCACCTTATTTATGTAAAATTCATACATGTAAGCTTTAATATATGTGCTTTAATGATACTTAAGTTCTTAAGTTCAATAATTGTATATATTTTTTTTAACTGTATCTCATTTTGAACAAAATATTTGTTAACAGTCAATCTAAGTATATTATGAGTTCATTATTATATAACATTTCCGACTTTAATTTAATTGTTATTATTGTAAAATTAATACTAAAATTATTTATATTTGAATAATATAATTTTATATCAATTTTTTTTTTTGTGTGTATAATACTATAAATTAAGGAGACTGTGCACTGAAAAGTAAAAATCACAATACACTGTTTGAAACCTATAAATATTCTATTGAGGCAGCGCTTTCATTGATTAAAACATAATATTACTAATGAAGCTGTCTAATATATTATTATTTATGATATGATGTAATATTTTTATACTTTTATAAATCAATCAAAATATTCTTATGTCTTTATGATTATTGTGTGTCAGATTATTTTTAATTATGTCATAAAAAATGCTCCTTTATTATTTGATTGTTAATATATTAATCAAAACATTCATTATTAATTACTGACTAGAATCTACACTGCATAGACTTATGGTTAATGATAAAACTGTAAGTCCTAAGTTTAAGGTAATACTTTGATTTATATTTTTTAATCACTAGAGCTCAAATTTAAATAAAAATTTATTTTTTTACAAATGTCTCAAAACATTGCTTTCCACGCATACCTAAAATTTGTTTTGTATAGAATTTATCTAAGAACTTTAAAATTTTTATTTTTATACACTAAATTTTTCCAACATTTTATAGGAATGGAAAAATTTGATGAAAATGTTCCATAAATTACACTAGGTAGGTACTAAAAAGAAAAAAACCTAGTGTTATGATAGTATTTACTTTACGGGTATTTATTATTATTTTTTCTTTTTTATCTGTGTATTAACCGGCCAAAAATAAATAAATATAAAATAAACACTACTTGTATTTTTTTTCAAAATTCTTATGCGAATTGAGACGTCACATCGTTTGCGCTTATCGCGCGTTTTTCACACTCGAATCGCTGAATAAAAAATAGTGGTGTGACACATCGATTTGTATGAGAACACTACAAAGATAAACAGTGGTGGAAGTTATTTGTTGTCATTTAACATAATAATTAATTAACACATTGTTTTACAATTTACATTTTAAAATAATCAAATTCAATTCCCTTTATTTTTTTGTCTCAGTTCGTATGAGAATTTTTCAAATTAGAATGTTTATTTTTACATTTAAAATTAAATTCTAAAAGTAATTTATTTTTTAAAAGATTTTGGGGGTAGAAAAAAAATTTAAAAAAATCTTCATTGGTCAAAAACTGGATTTGCATAAGTACCTACGTATTATTAAAATATAACTACTTATAAGTTATAAGATCTATTTTAGCCGATGATCTATTTCAATCTATATAATAATTGTTTTTTGTTGAAATAATGAAATCTGTTGAGTACTTTTTTACTTCTTAAACTTCAACCATACAGCTTGGTTCTTCTACATTTATGTAGAATATAGATGTAGAATATGTTCATTATAGGTACCCTCTAAATGATAAAATTTAATAATAGGGAAACATTGAAAACTATCTAATTATAATAACTATTTTATTATCTGTAACTAAAAGAAACTAATAGGTACTCACTAAAATATAAAGAAAAAATAATTTTTGATTTTCGTGAGCTGAAATAAAGTTCATGATCATGAGTGATCTACAACAGCAACTTATATGGGTTTGAACTTTGAAAACGAAACTACAAACCTATCCCGATTCTCAAGAAATCTATTGTTATAGGTATTTTTTTTTTTTTGAAAATTATCAAGTTGTTTTTCAACTTTTAGAGGACCGAAATAAATATTTATTTGAATGCCTATTGTTCAATGAGCTACTGAAATTGAATATAATCTATTGACGATTAATTATTAATTATTAAGTATACTGTGTTTATATTCATACGTTTTCGAGTATGAAGAATGAAGATATTATGTGCATCGTGCACGTCATCCAAAATTGATCAGTACAATACATATTATTATTAATTATTAAATAAGATAAAAAAGTAATATTAGGTGTTACCTAGTGAAACACTTGTAAAATTGAATTTCGTACAATTTCATGTGACAACTTTTACACTAATGCTATAAGTATTTGTCATGTTTAGTTATATGTTGTTATAATAATAGGTATCTAGATATATAAGAGAAAAATGGATAATAAAAAAATAAAAAATATTAAATATACACTATTTAACCGCGTAATGGAATATTTAGGATTTTTTTCAGGAAGGCCTGGAATGTATTATGTTACTTAATTTAACAGTACCTAACAAACACAACATTTTATTTAATTTTAACTATTATAATTTCTGCGAATTGGTGATATAAAAATACATAGGTTATGAAACTAGTTAACTATCTACAGATATACATAGGTAAGTATCATAGATAATAAAGATATCTTTATTATCTATGGTAAGTATACACTAGCTTTGATAAAGGGGGGGACAATAAAAAAAGTCCCATTTTCCGGTGGACCGTTATTATCCTCCCCAGACCGGAAATGCGTCATTGTTTAATTGAGCTTTTTATATCGTATTTATAATCTATTATCTAAGGATCGCTCGAAAAATTTTTAATTATCGAATACATTTTATTCAACCAATATATCGATTCATCTATTTTATATTTTAAAATATACATAGATAAGTTAAAAATATAAAAATAAATATTCGGCTTTAAATGTTTTGTAAGATATTAATTATTATTATAATATGTAAGTAGGTCATAATATTATTTTACGAAAGTTGGTATTTTCTAATGTGTATCTTTTTTTAAATTTTACAATAATAGTTACATACGGTTATTAAGTTATAGGTATAGATGATATACGTTTTATGATTTGCCAAGTAGTATAATAATTAAAGCTCGGATTTTAAAGCATAATTAATTAGCAACTAAAAAAGCACACAATTGTTTTAAAAAAGCAAAAAAAGTGTATTTATTTTTAAAAAGCAAAAATAACTCGAACTAAGTATAAAAATGAATAAAAAAAATTTGAAAAATTAATTTAAATTAAAAAAGAATTAATATTACCAATTATTTTTTTAGATTTGCAGTAGGTAGTGAAACTGACTATATTGTCTGATGGAATAGTTTTATGCATAGAAAACGACTCTACATCACTGAATTTATCGGTGAATACTTCAAACAAGAAGTTTAAAATTTCAACAATACCTACAACACTAAATCATAAATTTTGAAATGGTCAATCTCGATGTTGTAGGCATACTGACCGCATGCCGCATGGGTACTGTACTACTGTTTGTTATATAAATATAACAATATTATTTTATATATTAAACTAGCAGATAACGAAAACAATAATAAACCAATATCTATAACGTATTTTGGGTTTTACGTTTCTTATTAACTCATTTGTTTTATTATTACTTTAGTAGTATAATAAACATTTAAAAATTCTACTGCTAAAATAACTAAAAAATCAAAAAAAGTATTTGATTAAAAAAAAGCAAAAATAAATTGGTTTATTTGGAATCAGAATGATGTGAAACGAATTTAGAAATATATAAAAATTAGATTTCTATCTCATATATAAAAAAAGAACCATATATGCTAATGATTTAAAATTCGAGCACTAATAATAATCGGTGATATTGAATTGAGTCCGAACTACTTTCATGTGTTTAAATTAAGTCCAGCTTATTATCTTAATACCTTTGAATTGAGTCCGTATAGATCAGGGGTGGCCAAACTTTTTTTGATCACGATCTACTAAAATAAACTTCACCTTTGAAGATCGACTTCCATGGAAATTTTTTTTTATTATTGAATAACTATAATATTATAAAGAAACATATACCTAGGGTGCGTGGCCCTAAAAATAAATTCTAACATGATCGACTTTAAAATTGTCGATTATTATCTATATTATATTATAATATGCGTAATATTTTAAAAACAATATCAAAATTTAACTTAATTTATAACAGCATTTAAAATAATATTATTATAATACTTTTATTTTTATTATTTTAAACTAAATTATAACATTGGTATAAAAATATAATATATAAATATAATTATCTGTTACAATCACGGATTTAAGTTAGTAGGTATGTAAAAAATAATTTTATACTATTCGTTCAATTTTAATAATCTTTGTATGATATTTTTTTATGTTGATATAACTTATGCTTTTGTTAAAACTATAAACATTTTAATATTTCATTATTATTGGACTTTGACCGTAACACGTGTTTAAATAGCATAAATTAAATACAAACATACGCATTACGCGTATAGTATTAATATTAAAATCGTGTAAAATGCTAACATTTAAAAATCGAAGCGCAAAAAAAAATTAAAGCCAATAATAGTGTTTTAGACCTTTAGTGATGTGTGCAACGTGTCAAATTAAATGCGAAATTGGTTTCCGTACTTCCAATAGTGCGAGTTCTGAATTAACCCGGTAAGACTATATGTATAGGTATATATGAAGACAAAGACAATAGATCTATTATTCGATAAATTCTTTTATTGAGTCCTTCTAAACGAAATGCTAATTAATAAGTGTATTGGTAGTTAAAATATTAATTATTATAGTGTAAAGTACAAAGGCGGCTAAGTATAACGTCATTCATACCTTAGTCCCACAGTAATTAATATAATATAGTTTATACTGAGTACCATATTATTATAAAACCAAAGAATTGAATTATGATGAAACGTTTTGAATTGGTTTATAATCAATTAAATGTACGCAAAAATATTAAAAAAAATTATTCGTTGTCAACAATTTACCATATATAGTGTGTGTGTCGCAAGCTGGTGGTTAAGGGTGAACAATTATCACTGGTATGGAAAAATTCTGAATATATCTCTCGCAGAATAATTCGGATTATATACAAATCAGTTCAATATCCGAGAATATTAATTTGACACGGATGACCTCCGCAATCAAACGTATAGGTAGGTACATATCAAATGCATTTTTTTTTGTGTATGCAATTTTAATCCATTATTCCGACAACTTATATGAAATAATTGTGTTATTAACTTAAACAGGTTGGCGATTGGCGTACTTAAAAGTTTGAAATCCTATTATATTTTTAAGTAACAGTTTATTTGCAATTGGCAGGTATATGCAATTGTAATTTTATAAAAATACTATAGGTATTAGGTGTATAACCCGACTTCACTCGTAATAAATTGAACAAATAAATAGGTACAACGCTGTATAGATGTATCACAGGCTTGTAAATTAATTCGATCATACAGCACTTGGCATATTTTCGAACGGGGTTCAAATCATTTTCCAAATTTCTTTAATGTCTCCATAAAAACAATTGTTATTTTTTTCGAATCTTTTAAGCTTTATAATATAAGTATACATATTTATATAGACTATATTTTAAATTCTCATGTTTTTAACAAATGGAAATCCTATGCATAAACAAAAATATATTCGATTTTCGTGAGCCAAATTGAAATTCATGCGTGAGTTGATCTATGGAAACCTATAGGGGTTGAAAAACAATGCAATAAACTGAATAAACACTCACAAAATATCAAGGAATATGCATGTAGAATCTAATTTCAATTGGTTCAGTAGTTCCCAAATCTATAAAGTCCATATAAATATACATTGATTTTTATATATTCGTAAAGGGATAATATATCTCGAAATATATATTTTGGTGTCGGTATGTTAGTTAAAGTTACGATCCATAAATAATGTTTTATTTTAATAAAACACTTAAACATTTCAAGGAAACCACTACAGTCTATACTCTATAGTCTATAGTGTAATTATTTATTTATAGGTACATTGTACATTATTTTCACGAATTAATAGGTAATTTGTACGATTTAAAGAACTTTTATATTTTGTTTTGATTAAACTTCATTTTTATTTTTTAACTTAGTAATTGAATAAAATAATTATTCAAAACTAAAACTTTTTCTTCTATCTACGATACTATTAGTATGAAAAAAAAATCATATTATTTATTTTTTATTTTTAAAATGTTATTCATATTTTTTTATAAAAATAAGAACCGGACACTAGTTATAATCTCGAAAGCAGGCAATATAATCAAAATGATTCTTTTATATAAAATTCCACATCTATTATATTATTGTTGTTGTGGCGCCAACGGCTGATATTTCGATAAACAGCACGTGTAATAATTATATTCGATTTCGTTTTTAAAGAATTATTTTTCAATAAAAATAAAAAGTTTGAATTATAATTTTTTTTTTATTGATCACATATACAAATTGACTTCAATGACTAGGCCATTAGTGCGACTAGCACTAGGTAGTATAGGCATATATTAGAATATATTTGAATATATTTATTATTTACTTATAATAATTAAATAATACGATTTGAAAGAATGTAACATAAATAAAGATGCTTTAGACAATAGAAACGGATTTGGAGTACATGGTTATCTACATATCACATAATATGTATATATTGTATATAATATATAATTTATATCAATAATAAATAATACATAATAAATTATCGATATTTATAGCTTATTCAGAATTTGTGTTTGCTTGAAGAACTTTTTGCTAACATTTTTTTGAAATATTTTATGCATATGAACATATAGGTAGGTACATATAACATAATGTATCAAAACGTTTTTTCATTAATTCAAATTTCTCGTTTGGATTATAAATACATTAAATGATTTGTTAATTTTTTTTTTATTATAAATTTATTATAGGTATGCAGTTATATTTTACTCTGAAGTCTGAAGAAAATAGTCCTGGTATTTTTTTTTTATATTTTAAAAGTAATATAAGTAACTCATTATTTATAGTATCTGTTTACATAACAAGCTGCTTAATCTTAATGTAATAATATTATTTTATTCTATTTTATGTTAAGGTTTTGATAGCGATGGTTCTTAGCCTACCTTAAAATTAGATACAGTGAATGGTCCCAACACACGATTGCTGCAGTGTGGTGGCGCTAAGACGTATAGCTGAACACAATTTATCACTATCACTGTTTTTTTGTGTGTGGGCCTCTATAAGTAAAACAAAAAAAATATTTAAAATTTGTGAGATTATTTGGAAAAATAAATATATTGTTTCCGTGTTTTCTTCGTTAAGTGCATGTTGGAGTGAAGCTGGGTTAATAAAGATTTTTTTGGGTTTCGGCGTATTTTGAGTAGGTATTTGGTCACAATGTGATTGATCGTAAGGTTTTCCTTGTACGTGTAGCATGTCGCTTGTCGAGGCTGGTTCTTTATAGGTGATGAGGAGGGAGTGCAGGGCTAAATGCGTGTATCCTATCCTGACTATAGGATGATTAATAATATTTTATTTAGTACATTATTATTAAGCTACTAAATGAAAATGAATTAGGATCATAATTTTAATTTGAATATGTGATGTATAGGTATAATATTAGTACTTATTAACACATATAAATTTAATTGGTGAGAACGCGCGTTACTGTTAAATTAGAAAATCTCTGAAAATTAGTCTAGTGGTTTTAAGCGAAAACAATTAAACTTATGCGATTTAAATGCTAGGTTAGGTCATTTTTGAGCTTTTATATTTTAACAAATGTAATTTTGAGGGGTAGATTTCACCCCTTATTATATCCACAATAACCATGCAATGGCAAAATGACGGGAATTTTTAGAGAACGAATGTAAGAGAAAGAAGGATAAAGAAGGAGGAAGGGAGAAAAAGTGAGAAGAGAAAACACATTTTAGTAATTTAAAAGCTTTATTCATGACTTTACAAGGTCTTGCCCACATTTTCATTTGAACATTGCCGTGAGACTACAAAGCTTGTAAATTATTCAAATGTTCAAAATCACAATGATGTATTATTCTGTTTAACAGTGCCGGATCTAACCTTTTTGCGCCCAAGGCAAAATATAAAACGGTGTACCTACATATTATTAGTAGGTATATACTTAATTAACCCCTTTTCGTTATAACAAGTCAGCGCGAAAACCTGAAATTTTGATTCTTCCACATCATCGATTTATAGGTAAATGAAAAAATATTTTTTTACCTCATACATTTTCAAAAAAGTAGTCCGATTTAAAAACAATAGGTATTTTTTTATTGTTGACTTTTGGTAGTACTCACTATTATTTCTAGTATAATTAATGTCAATACATTAGAGATCTTTAATTTTAAATAGGTACCTTTAATACTCTATATGAAATAGAAAAATCGCTTAAAGGCTAACCATTCTTCACCAAATTCTTCGGAATACATTGTTTTTTGAAAATAATTCTAAATATAATAATTTAATTCTTAAACTTAATCTATTTCTTCGAATCCTAAAACACACGACCACGCAATTGTTGTTATAATATATTATCAGTACCTATTTTTTGTGACTTATACAGTTGAAACTTATATAAGAGTGATAAATAAAAAACAAATTTTTTCCTTCAAACAAATTTACAAATTGTTCTTATATAATCAGCGGTGGATTTAGGAATTAAAAATGGATGAGTTAGTTACAAAATATAAACCTATATGAGCTATAGAAATAGAGTTAAAATTACGGGATAAAAACTCATGGGGCTGTGGGTGCCAGACCTACAAAAAACTATGTAAAAGTATTGTTTTCCTCCACTATACAAACAAATCACAAATAAAAACAGTGTTTATTAGATATTTAGTAATTCTTTTTGACAACATTATTCTAATCTTTATATAATTAACACAGTATTAAACTATTTATTTAAGTACCAATTTAATTTGTCATATTTTCATTATGACTAAAGAGAACGTCGTACCTACATGCGCTGTCTTCGTCAAACTAACGTACATCCTAACATATTTGAATTCAGAAGAATCCATTTTATGCTGTTTGCTATAATATTATAGTAAATTTACTTATTATTTAACTTAAAGGTAAGACTATTATCTAGACCCTAGAGCATCGCGTAAACTTTTATTGATACATTAATATTAAACTAAGCTATAGCTCTGTAAAATATTATATCTTTAAAACGATCATTGACTCAATTTATGCCCTTGATAATATCCCTATCTTTAAGATTGATAACAGGTAAATTGACTCCAATATTAAAGCTAACAATATAAAATGAGTTCTGCAGAAGGTAAATTTGCTATGATATACGGTAGTAAGACGGAGACAATGCAAGCGGTTACGACGTCCTCTTAAGAAATAATGACAATTTTATAATAATAAATAAAAACTATAACAATATAAGTCAGTTTTATAATCACAACCATACAAAATACGAAAAGAGTGTATATTATGTTGTATTATAAACAACTATTTAAAAAAAAAATAAATATTAAAAAGAGCTGACTTCTATCAAAAAATAAGGATTTAATTGTTTCCACAAACCTAGTCTTAATAAATACAAATTAAATAGGTACTCGTAAGTAAGTAGGGTTCGGAAGTTGAACCTTAAAAACATTAAAAAATTACTTAAAAAATATATGCGAATATGACGTAAAAATGAAAAAAATGTCCTTAAAAAATGACGTAAAAAAATTACAGATATCATTGTTTTATAAATTTCCAAGTTTTAAGTTATTGGCATAATGGTTAACAAAAAAACGATATGAAGTGAACTAGTGTGGAACCAGTAAAAATGAATAAAAATGTGGGGAAATGACCTAAACATATCAAAAATTGACTATAAAAGTAGTAACCACCAAAAAATGCAAAATAAAAATTATTTATTCAGATTCACATGCTAATGAAACATATTTGTGGCCAAGAGAGCATCGTCTAAAAAGTTCAAAAAAAAAAAAAAAATGCAAATGCATCAGCTTCAGAGCCTTACTCGTAAGTCATATAATTAAAAAGTGATAAACCCTAAATATATTAGAATGGTATAAAGTATTTTGGTACTGTAACAACCATTAGGAATAACATCGTTTTGTAAATAACCTAATGAATGTAAATGAGGAAATAGTTTTTGAAGTATTATCAAGGGAAGGGCCTTTTCCAGCACTATACAAAATAACAAGTTAGCAAAATATATTATTGTTGTTGTTACAAATTAATTTTTTAGAAACTTAATGAATAAATTTAATTTAATTCAAATAATATTATTAAAAGTATAATTAAAAATATAAGTAGCATATAATAACACTGTATCTATTGAGTTTTGAAAATATTCGAAGAATGATACGGCGATGTTTTCTGTATAAGCTATAACTAGCTAACATATTATAATAATTGAATGTACGAGATCTCTTACTCCAACTATCCGGTTCCGTCTATTCGTACTGCAATATTCAGGAATTAAGATTGTTACATATTCGACAATCCTTTTGGACAATTTAAGTATGAACAGTAGACACCGGAAGTCCGAAAAGACAGCACGACTATAATAATATAGTTGAGTTAACTTCATTGTTATAGAATGATCTTATAAACAAAGGAGTCTTAAGTTCCTGACAATTTTAATCAAACCATTTCTTCATTTAATATAAGTAGTAGAACATCGGTCTGTAGTCTTAAAAGAAACATTAAATTAATATTAAAATTGGGACGGATCATTTCTTTTAAGTTTTGCCTATAAAACCTAAATACCACTAATAATAATTAATTTTCATATGCATTGGTGCATAAACATGTCATAATAAAATACAATGCATATGCAATTTTAAAATGTTTATCAAAAATATTACTTTTGAGCATTTTTATAATTCAATTAATACAACATACAGCTTAATTCTAGATAACTTTTTTATGTTATAATAATTATTGGTATAATTTTACTTCAAACTTCAAAATGTTGAACTTTAAAACTTTAATTAGATTACACGATTAGGTATCTATACAAATTACGAAAACTTATAAGGACCATATGGGAAATAAAAAAAGTCTTCAAATTTCTAGGGCACGAGTGACTATTTATATTTTATGAAATATGATATATTTATAATAGTATCTACATCGCACTTGATTTTCCTCGAATTTTTCGATCACATTGAATTATTATACTCGAAGATTTGAATAAAAGGCAATTCGTAAGATGAAAGTTGCAGCAGTTGAAGCCTGAAGGTAACTGCAAGAAACTACAATTATATAAAAGGGCACGTAATAGATTAAGTAAATGGTGTATGGATAATAGCTTAAATCGTAATGCATCTAAAGTGTATGAAGATATCTTTTTACTAGAAATAAATTTGTGTATATTTACAAAGTTCAAAGTGTCCCATTACACGAACAATAAAAGATCCGTTTAGGAGTCATCATCACGCAGTCAAATGTATCGTTTTCATTGCACATTGATCTCGTAATAGCTAAAGCATTAAAATGTTTGGGGTTTATTATTATATTGTGCTCTGGTTAAACCTATTCTATGTACAGAATATGGTTGCCTCCTTTGGAATCACTGTCTAGTTTATTTGAATTTCTAGAAAGAGTACAAAAAAAGTTCGCACGCTATATTTTATCTAATAAATTTAAACTTAAATACCTCAGTGTTAGCGACGTCGCTTTTTTATGTTTATTTTATACATAAATCATTGAACGACACTTTTCTTGTCCGAAACTATTATATTTTGTACCGATCCATGGCCTTCAATATTTCTCAAATGGAAAACCTCATGTAAAATTAATTTTAAATAGAATTCAAAAATTTTTTTAAACTAACCTTTAAATATAATTTTCATCAAAAGGAATAAATACTTAGTGTTTCAATTTTTTCAAATCAGATAAAGATTAATTATATACTACCTACCTTTGATTATAGAATATTCCATAATCAATGAACATACTAAGTAAATTATTATTTATAATATTTGTCTTTAAATGTTAATTAATTTGAAATAAGATTTTTGTTGTTATTAATTACTGCATATTATACTAATATCATTGTACTCGAGTCTCTTGGAGTTAATAATAAATAAATGACTACAAAAAATATAATATTTCATCTTCTTTATAATTTATTAGTATTGAGCGGCGAGTTCCTTTATAGGACTCTGGCAATGGGTAATAATACGAAATATATTGATGACATTATATTAGCTTAGAATTGTATTTTCATCAGATATCTTTTTCATTATATCTAATATTGTAGGTACCTACTTTCATAATAATATTACTTATTACTCGGAAACTATAATTTTAAATTCAATAATATAAAGCTTTAATCAATGATACCTTGTTAAAAAGTCAGATTTTAATGTTAAATAGTTTTTATTACATTTGTATGGCTATTGTAATTTAAATTATTTGAAACTCATTTAAATTTTAATGTATACTAATACTATTATATGATAATTTAACTTACTTTTATAAAATTAGCATTAATTACTTTAGAATGTAAAATATATATATGCATTATATTTTCTTTAACGTGAGCATTGCTGGGGTATATATACAATACAATATATTTCCCTTAGTTTATGATTTATAGTTTTATTATATAAATAGTATATACAATAGTTAACCTGATTATAGATGGAACAATTTCTTTTTAAAATTTAATCCTTTCATCTTTAAAAATGTTTTTTTTTATTTATATTTTATATACTCTGATAAGTACGCTTTGAGATAAATGTACTCATGTATTTTAATTAAATTATAGTTAATACAAGTTTTTATTAAATTTTGACCTGCAATAGTTAGAGCACTTATACTTTGTTAAGCTTCGTTTCCCGTGCAATAAATTATTAGTTTATATAGGTAATAATTTACTACTTTACTAATATAATTTAATTACCAAAGATAATACTCATTACTCGTGTGGAATATACGTCATTTCGACGCGTGTCAAATGAACGCGATCATTTGGAAGAACGATGATTGGGCACATACGATATTTCGAATCATGTCAATTTGACGCCAGTGCGCCACTCCTATCATTAAATTTAGGCACGAATTCATTTCGACGTAAAAATAAAATAAAACCCGGTATATGTGTATTATATAGTTATAAGTCATAAGTAACTTTACGACCGACGGAGTGCTCTAAGATATTTAAAGTGTTATAAATAGTTTAATATATACCTACATATAAATATGAAAATAATGATGTTTTGTATTACACATTACACACTCTTAACTTGTATAATATATGTCCATAGATTCAAGCTGAGATCAGTTTTTTTTACAGTTATGAATATAAAATAGAAATATGTGACCACACATGCTCATCTTAATATATTGAATAGAAACTGTTTACGATATTAAATCAATGATTTTAATCTATTTAAGTTAAAGTGGAAAAAATTTAGACTATTTATTGAGTTACTGAAATTAACATTATCTATATTGATCAGTGTGAATAGATAGTAAATTTGATTTTTTTAAGGTAAATTGGTGTTTACGTATGTGACACTCGAGTATTAGTTTAAAATTAACCTAAGGGTATTTGATCAATTAATTAGGAGTTTAGGGCATATGTATAATTAAAGATTTTATTTTTTTTGAACTTAATTCACTCCTATAATATGTAGTGGCGACAATATTGTACGAGTCGAAATGTCGTATGCGTTTAATAATTGTCGTTTGTCAAAATTACTGCTTTCAATTGATGCACAAATGAACGGGACACCATTCGTGTGAATATATTTATAAAATATACATAATACAATATTTTTACAGTGCCTATACATAGCTGGATATAAATTGAATGTATGAATTTCATTTATAAAAATATTTAAAATCTAGGTTTAAAGCACGACGATCAAATAAGACAATTATTGAAGTTAGTTAAACATATTTTATATATATATAAAAAAGGAACAAAAATATAAATATAATATACGCCTATGTATATGTTATCTTTTTTCATTTTTTTTATTTAATTATTATAATTCTGTATAGACAATATTATATATAAATAAATAATTTTAGCAAAGTATCTACCTATACTAGTATAGGTCTCAATAATATATTATTTGAGTTTTAGAAGTGGGTTAGATTTATGTCATAACACCTACTTGAATACAAATCGTGTTTAAAATTACTTAAAAAATAAATAACTAAGGATTAAAGATGAATTGTAAAGTAGATCGCAGTTAGGTTATTTAGTATTCTATTAAATTCTAGTGTTGAAGCTGTTACAAGTTTACAACAGACTATTGATACAATAAAACTATTTCGTTGTACGTTTTCGGGAAATCTCTTCAGAAGTATTCAAATACTAGGTACTTAGGAATAGAGAATTAAAGGTTACATAAATATTTAAAAAGCTTTAAATTTATAATACACGTAGCTAAAATTAATAATAATGGTAAAATGCAATTTTTGGAAAATATTAAAAAAAAAGTAATTACAGAGTTTTTGATGTTTTATATTTTAATCTGTTTTCTTATATTTTAGATTATACAATTAAATTACAGTTATTAGATTTCTATTGCTTACAATAAAATTTTATTTACATAATATTGTTATTTATATGTACAAGTAAGGAAGAAAATATTCTATTCTATAGCGTAATATTCTCTTGTGTTATACCTCAAATAAATAAAATATACTATAAAATTTAGAACGTTAAAATTTTTAATTATATCGTCGTTTCGTTTACATCGTTTTATTATTATTTTAGTTTGTAAATAATTTATAGTGTGTGCTATAATGAACTACGAACCTCTTTCATTCATCAGTATAGTAATTAAAAGGGACGTTAACACTTATAAATAATTTTTAAATTTTAAATGATAAACATTAAATATACAATTCTGTGCGTGCCTACGTCCTTCTTTTGGTTGCATAGGTTTTTATTATTTGTGTTATTTTTAAATCTATTTATTTGCATCAATTTTATTCAAAACTGTTGACGATTATCGTGGTATGTGATAATCACAAATATTTTTTTTTGTATTTTTTTAAGAAGTTTAATGGAATAAAATCATAAGCCATCAAGTTATATTTCTCATTTTTATTTTGATAGGCTCCTAATAACATGTTTTCTCGTAGAAAATATTAACCACAAACTTTATACTAAGTATAAGGTCTATGGTAATAATAATAAAATCTTATTATGTATATTATAAGTTATTGGATCAAGACCACCCTTCCAAGAAAAATAACCATACCATGTGAATTCACATAAGTACCCAAATGTCATGCATTCACAATGAAACCTATTGTTACTGGATGCTTCAAAAATGATGAGTTTAGAAGTATCTTTAAGATTTTATAACAGGTGGAACGAATTGAGGGAAAAAATTTCCCTGAATAAAATATTCCCTGCACATAGTATTTTTCAAAGAATATGATTGTATTAAATATTTTTAATATGTTGATTTAATATAATGTTATTATTTTCAATTAAAAATATTTGCTTACGAGTTACGATTAATTAATATTTTAAATTAAATATTGTGTAAGTTCAAAAATTAAAAATCAATTTCGATCTATTAGGTACTAAAGAATCATTACACGTATTAAATGAAAATCAAAAAACCAAGCTGTATATATTATTTTAATTTTTAGAATAAACACTGAATACTATTAATTATAAATTTTATATTAAAATTTTCAAACATAAGCAATATTAATATACTGTTTTGTATTACGATGTGTATAATTATTTTGTAAAAAAAAGGTAGGTAATAGAGTTTTATTATTTCTATATTAATTTGTTGCTCGTTAAAAAAAACCGTTTTTGTTGTAATTATTTAATTATTGAATATTGAGCGTAATAAATTGAAATTATTTGTTAATTACATTTCATTTATCATTATATTTAATACAAAAAAGCCATATTGTAAATAATCTATGAAATCGTTTTTCACAAATAGCTATGTACTAAAGGTGCATCTATTTCCACTGGAAATTTTTTAGATCAATGCAATCATAGAATAAATCTATATACAATACTTGTTTTTGCTTACAGGTATACTTACCACTAACAAGTTATTAACAGAGGGGTGTTGAAGTCTTTAAAATTACCTACTAGATATTTTAGAAACATCTAATTTTTAAGTGTTGAACAAATTTACCAAGTGCTGACTGTCAGTCTAATATTGTTGCAGTTTGGAGATATCATACTCTCTCGTGGCCATCCTTTGGTTCGCACCTGCATGGCTGCATATTAAATGTTTTTAATACCTCTGTGCATTGGTTTGTTATAGAAACATGCACTATTTAACTTTTATAGATGATATAATTACATGATTCACATTATAATTAATGGATTATATTACTTAATACTCAAATATTTTTTATACTTACTTGCATTGTATTTCGGTGGGTACTGGTAGATGTATTAAAGTTTTGAAAAATCGTTGTATAGGATAATGAACCTATGGTGTAGTCACCCAAAAGGTTTCTGTACTACACTGAGCTATACGACTATGCGATTCGTGGATAATATTTTCATTTTATAAAATCCCTTTAAAAATTTAAAGACAACTCAGCATTAAAATGCTTATTAATTGTCTTGCAAATCAATTATATGCGTATATAATACGACCTAACTATCATTATATGATAATATTAATATTATCTTTCTTTGATATTTTCCTCGAACTAAGAAGTATATATTATAATAATGATTATCGTGAATTTAATGGTTGAACGAATAATCACATTATAATCTTATTGTCTATTGAAATTTTGTAATACGCTGTCCACTGTCTGTAGGTACTGGAAATAAGCAGACAGTTTTACTAATCGACATTCAAACAACAATAATAATAATTAGTGCAATGATACAATTATTATAATAAAACAAATCTATGAAACTCTGTTTGATTATTATTATCATAACCAAGATATTATAGATAAGATTTTATTCGTATATGTAAATTCCATTATACAAACGTGTTTAGGAATTAAAACAAACAAATTTTAAGACTCAGAAACTACGAGTACCTCGTTATCAGAATCTTTCAAAATTATATTATGATAAACATATATTTCTATATTTTCTAGGATTAACTTAAAATTGACACAATTACTAAATGTAAATCTACAGATTATTTTATTATACTACTATACGTTTTAAACTGTGCTCGAATTTGGGTATAGGGGTTTGAAGAGGCAATTGAGTGGAGTTTCTTAATTATATTTCTACATTACACTTGATAGCATCCTTACTAGGTAATTATTTTTCTTAGAAAATATTTTTTAACATAACTAGGTTAGTATTATTTTTGTACCTAATCAAAATTATTAATCAACAATTTTTAATGTAAATAAATGTTTATTATTCAAAAAAATTATTTTAATCTCTCATAAGAATTTGTTACTGGCACTAATTATTTGTTCGAGAATTGATGATTGAGGTGTTTGAGATAAATGGGGCTTATCCCTTTAAAGTAATTAAGTTTGAGTTTAATAATTTTTAGGGACACTTATCTTTTTCAAATCTTGGAGTTTTATTTTCCTAATTCGAGCACTGGTTCTAAATATACGCTTATATATAAAGTATACCACAGGTAAGTATTTATTAATTACACAAATATAATATTACATAATAAATTAAGGATTTGTTAATTCATATACAATTAAATCAATCGATCATTGATCAATGATTTTTTAGGACAAAAAAAAATAATTTTAAACTACTTTTAGTTTCGTAAATTAGCGTCATTAATAGAGAGACAACTATAACTACTTTTAAAATTAAATGCTATATTTCACGGGATAAAATGTGTTTTGTATGTTCACGAGTACACCTACACGTACAATAAACCGCAGTAATATAATATTATAATTAAATGAATTCAGTTAATATACGTATTATTATTGAAAAAAAAAACAATGATAATATGAGATTCGATTAATATTTCTAAACGGTTTACAACATATCGCTAAGTTATTGACAGGTAAATCCAGTCGATTTAAAACAGTTTTGTATATTTTTATTGATATTCGTATATATAGTTTATACCACGAACATATATATATATATAATCATTATAATATTTAGCTATATTATATAGTACAATAATGTATATGAAACACCTGACATAAATAATGTACCTACACACGTAATTAATATTGAATATTAAAAACCTATCAACAGGGTATGAGATTTGTGATTTTTGAAATCAGGTACTTACAAGGGGTAGGGGTAAATTAAGAATACAATTTACACACTAATGATGACCATCTGAAAAAGGTAAAATTCTCGATCGGCACAGTTATTCTATGATGCAGTGTTCAATGTGTCTTTCGTAATATCATTTTCATTATGAAAAACGCCTGGGAGTAATGTACTTATAGGTACAGTACAAGATGTCAGATTGCGTTTTTTTTTTCAGTAGACGTCTTGTTTTTTCCATAAAACGGGTTTAAGTGGATAAATGTTAGACAAGCGCCAGACGATAACGAGATAGGTATAGTAGATCTTATATTGTTTAAAATTATAATTGGAATTTTTGATGTGTGATTTTGAGGAATCTTGTAAACACACGTCGTGTCAGCTTCAGGTTAGGTAGGGCATCTAGGGGTTAATAAAACTACTGATATTGGAGGCCCTTTATAAAAAAATTAATTTCCGTGTATAAATAGCTATATTTACTTGATGAATTTATTATATATTATTCGATGTATTATAAAAGTGAAGATGGTTTTAAAAAATAAAAAATCAACTAGATATATGGGTTACTACCATGAAGATTCGAGTCCCAAGTAGGGATAAAACTGAATCCATAACAGTTTAGAATGTTTGATTGCGGTTAAATTTTTAAAATTATAAGTATAGATGTGATATGGATATTTTCAGAATATTTAGTAGGTATATACGGTAGAAGATACTATAGTCTTTTAAAATATAGGATAATTCATTAAGCAGACTCATCCCCACTTTTTCATTTCATAATAAACTTATTCGAATCCGTTTTTTTGAATTTTTAAACATACTTAAAAACCATATTTTCAAATTCTGTTATTTATTGTTTTAATTTATTAAGAGTGTCTTGCAGCAATAAAAATTTCCGTTTTTCAAATGAGAACTCCTCTCTTTTTACTCTAAATTATTTAGTGGTTATAGTTATTTTAAATTTTGTCGTAACAAATTCGAAGTTCGAACAAATAGTGTCACGATGCACAATACAATAGGAATAATGATAGGAGAAACAAACGAAACTAAGTAGGCAATATGAAAGAAATAATAAAAACAAAAGAACAAGTTGGATACGATATTGACACCACTTATAATAATAATAATAATAACAAAGGTAAAGGTCACGCAAGTGCGGTAGTTCAGGTCGTAAGTAAAATATATGGCAACCAAAAAAAAAACACAAAGAATAGGTATAACAATAAAAGTCTCGATCGTTGAAAAACGAAATAAATAAAAGATAAGGTTTCGCAACAAGTCGCGGAAAATACACGGACTGCGTAAAGACGGTGGCGGGCGGAGATCGGTCGTAACGAACGGTTAACAACAGACAAATGCCGCCGAAGCTCTCGGCGGTCGCCACCCATGCCGCGGGAGCTTCGGGGCTCATCGCCGACTCAGAAACTGGTTCGATTAATCGCTCGGGCGTCCCGATTGATTATCGAACGAGTCTAGCGGGTGAGATCGCGGTATTCGTGCGACACGACCGTGTCAATAGTTTTTCAGGTATTTAAATGTCGGTTACTTACTAAAATAATTTACAGTGGAAAAAAAGAGTTGTCATTTAAAAGTTTGTAGTGCTGCAATAAACTCCTTAAGTGGAACAAAGAAAGAAGGAAAAATTCAAGAAGTTAAAAACGTGGTCTTTGCGTGCGTACATCGAAAAATGTCAAAAAATCAGACTTAGAATAGCCGCGTCATCAGAAAAGTAGGCGAGCATGCTCAGTGAATCACTCTGTACACGATTTCAAGTCAAAAATCTAGGTTTTTGGACCGGACACGAGTCGCGCAAACGTGGACGATACATATTATTATTACAGGTCAGGTCGACAACGACATTTGACAGGATGGGCGGGGGCTCGTACTTTATATTAAAATTATTGTATTGTGCGACGACGGACTCGTCTAAGTCACGGCAGAGTACTTATTGTGGCGTGGCCCCGTCGCCCATTTGGTCCCGCCGAACCGACGACGGTGCGTTCTCTTTTCCACTCGACCCAGCGTCTTCAACGCGAACATGTCGGACCGCGCCCGGCACCGGTCCGGGGCGACCGCCCATCGTGGTCATTCGAACGCGGCGCCGAGCAAGTCGTCTTCGGATTTCCTCCGGGACTTGCACCGGTGGTCGCGTATCAAGCTCCGGTACGGGGGGCACGACTCCAAATCGCATTCGCCGAACCCGTTTTTCTTCTCGTAAGCGTAGTCCAGTGCGTCCCGCGACGATTTGGTCGGGTTCAGCAGCGTCACCGTGTCGCTGTCGATCATGTCCGAGTCGAACAGCTCGTCGCCGAGTTCGGCGTACGCCACCGATCCGAATCTGAAACGTTTCAAAAACAAACCGATTGAACACGACGTATATATACATTAAATACACATAGTAGGTATAGTAGTAAGTGCAATATTTTCTATATTATAATTATTGATGATATCTACTTAAAAATATGACTGGAAAGGTTTTTATTTTTTAAGGACGCACAAGTACCCCCTAGACGTGTATACAATGACAGAAGACTGAAAGTGATTTTCTTTGGTGGCGATCGCTTGACGTGGTGACTGTATGTGCGGTGTAAATAAAGTAAGTACTCGTATTTTATTAATTATAAACTCATGATTTATATTATACTCGGCGTATAACATATCATGATTAGAGCCTTGATTCTTTAGTATGTATTATTTTTTTGAGTGATCTATGGACTACTGCAACATTATTTGCTAGTTTTCAACGTACCTCTATGGCTCTATCGCTCGTATATATACAAACAAAATTTACGCGGCACACGCGTGACATGTAAAACGTACCTATATTACATTTTCAAAACGTTCTACTCGCATACGTTTGTATACAGATGTATAATAGTAGTGTGCACGAGTAGACAATAGAGATATATTATGACACACTGCGAAGCTATATATTATATTATATTTATTATAACGATTCCTGCGTATATTATTGTGTTTCGTGCAGGCCCGCAAAGTTTATTTCACCTGTCGGAGAGCAAATAATAATATAGACTTCGTGCAAACCGTGTGCATCTGTTGCGACGTGATACCAGAGGAAACGACAAAATATCTTCTTATTTTTGTTTTTCGCAAAAGTCGATATCGATAATTTTCACTATTATCGCTTTATATAGACCGCGGTAATACTCATGTAGTGCATCTGCTGCCCCTTGGAAAATATAAACGGTGTTTGTAATGAAAATCAAATTAATTAGTTATTATATTGTTTGTTTAGGCAGTGTATAATATATAGCAATGGATAATTTTTCCATTTATGGATTCAGATTAACACAACGAGTTTTTATAATGACCACACGTAGTTTATATTTAATTTTTAAACATTTTTTGTTCACTTTTGTAGTGAACAAAATATTTATTAACGGGAAGAATGTGTTTATGAAGTAATCGTAGACGGTAGATATCGTTTACACGTATAGTATATCTACTTATATAGGTAGGTATGACAGAGTTATTTCATAATTCGAGTCTATTTTGGAGAACTATGTTTTCGATTATCTTAGTAATTGTTTAAAGCGTATCAAAGAAGTTAATGCCCACAATGTTGAAATTGTGTAAAAATGACACCAACCAAGGCTTTTTTTTAATCTCTGAGTTGCAGAACGTACGAACTACTTGTTGCAGAGTCCATATCGTAGGCTCAGAAGTCAGGGTGAATAATTATATTACCATTTAAAATTTAAAAAAATCGAGTAAAATTAGGGTTCACTGGAGTATAAATAACTAGATATCTATTTTATTTGTAAGTATTATACATCATACCATTCATAACTTTATCATATAGGTACTCGTTTGGTTGATGGGCGGAAATGAGATGCTGAGATATTTACACATAAATATTGTTATTAATAAGTAATTTAGCTGTACATCTATACTTTATGCTGACATTTTTTGTATATAAGGTTTGCCCATATATTTTCATTATATTATGTTACCCATACTATGAGTTTAATTAATTTTCATATAGATTCAGAGCCCATAACGGCGATGTTTCAAGTAAAATTGTTTTAATACACAATATTTATTACGGACGGAGAATCATAGGTATGGAACGTTAACTTCAAGAAACTATGTTGTGAAAATCAAAATTGTCTCTTCGTAGTACCTAAATAACCACGTGTTTGAGATTAATTTCAATAAAAGCGCCGCTTAAAATCTTTGGTGCATTTTTTCGACCTAAAAACATAATTGTAGAAAAAGAAGAAAAAAACATAATTATGAAATCATTAGGTCAATTTTGGAGTTTCAAAAAAAAATAGTTCATCTAAGTAATTTGATGTAATGAATTCAACAGTTAAATTTCAAAATTATTTTCCAAGATAAAATTAATAAAACAAAACTGATTAAAAAAAAAAAATATATGAAAATTAAATACTCGGAAAGAAATAATACAATGAACAAATTATTACTGAACATTAAAAAATGTAATTTTACAAATTGCATTTTAATTAATTATCTGAATACCAATTTCTAGTAATTCTATTCTATAATAATAATTAGCGAAAAACATACCAAACATTGTTTACAATATTTTAAATTCAATGTGTTATTTTATATTAATTTTTATAAATCGTAGCCCTTGTGTTAAAATGGTAATTACATTGATAAAATTAATATTTCGTCTTCTGTATAATAAAAGCATAATACTTTATATATTGTCGACTGTGTTGGTTAACAAAATTTAAAAATAAAAGCAGTGAATATTTATTTAATTGATATTTCTGTTTTGATTAACTTGATATCTCGTAATAATATATAAATTGGAGAGAAAATTATTCAATTTATAGAAATATGTCGTTCTTTATTGATCTTTTGACAAGTGTATAAATGGAAATTAATTAACATAAATAAATGAAAGAACGGAAATTATTCATCCATGATTAGTTTAAGATATATTTCTGGTATTGAATAATATAACATATATTTCTGTTTAAAATATTAATTTAATTAATTAATTTTTTAGGTAGGTATCAGAAAAGCCAATAATCAAAATATTGTTCTTAATAACACAATTTGCGTTTACGGTTGACAATTAATCAACAAAAATCCTGTTAAGTTACTATTTAAATATAATATAATAACGTAAGAAGAAAACATAATTCGTTTTTTTTTTTAATAAAAAAATAAGAAGCCGCTTTTTAAAAGTTAAGCGTTTGAAATACACAACAAACTCAACGTCATTTTTCCTTCATCAACTATAGTGTTTAATTTATTTAAATTTTATAGTCAAGCATTTTACTTTGAAACTTTATCTATAAAAATAAATAAATAAACGAATTTAGGCTTAACACTCACCGATTTTTTCTCAATTTTAAAGTCGACCTGAAACTAAAATGCTAATATACTGTTCTATGATTAGATCAATTTGGTTATAAGCTCATAGTATTAAAATTGGGGATTTTCAAACAACCTATGCATTCAATTTTTCTGTAAAATAAGGTTTATGCACTAATCACGTTGGTTCTTCATATTAGGCATATGGCTATCTACTCACTACGCATAACAACTTTCAAATTAAAAATGTCATAGAATTAGCTAAAATCCACTAAAGTTGTTTCCATACAAAATTTATCTCAAATTCAAATCCCTTCGTTGAAAACTTGACTACAGCAGAAACTTCTTCACGGGCCAAAACTTTTTTGATATCGTAATTTATTATTTTGAACCAACGTGAAGTAACACTCGGTAGTATTTAATGTAAATTAATAAGTAAATTCCTCACATTTTATTAATGGCATAATATAATATATTAATTACTAATAAATTGCTATATGTACAGATTATTTTATATTGTAGTTTGTAACTAAAAAATGTAATAAATTATACAGGTTTCCTAATTTTCAGATTAAAAATTGTGGGAACTCTATAAATATTGATTTTTAGTATTAAAATATTAAATTCCATTTTATTAATTAATTATTAATGAATATACAGGTAACTCTACATTTGAAAAAAATCGTATTACATTTAAGATTTTCAAGTTGTACCTGATTTTGAGTTTTTATAACAATAAAAGTCTTGTAATTTACTAATCGAATTTATTTTAATAGGTATATTTATATTTTATACTGTCAATCACTTTGTAGGTATTCCCGTGGATATCTGTTTATTAGTATGTATCAACAAAGTTTGAAAGCTGTATTTGAATGTTTAGTTATTAGTCGTTTCTTTGGAAAATTTTAGAACTAGTTGGGAAATCCACCCACATTGCGGGTTAGGTAAAGGGACATTTTATTTTTATAATTTCAAACAGTACTCAAATACTTCGTATAAAGCAAATAAAATGTTAAAATCATAGCATATCAACTAATAAGCAATTTAAATGTTCGGTTTCAAATCAAAGCATTATTAATGCTAAGATAATTGCCACTATATACAGATCAACTTCATTAAGTAACAAAACCTATACCAAACTAGAACGCGTTGGCACACGTCCATATTTAATGTTCTCTTAATAAATGGGTTCGGTTTTGGTGTCTCTCAAATTATGTCAAATTATAGTTAGTGATTACCTAACCTAAATTAAATTAAATTATTTAATCTATTGATTTTCATGTTTGCGTTTAGCAATTATAAATTAATGTTTTGAAAATGTCTTTGATTTAAGATGACTAAAACGTAATCAATGAATGGAGCATTGAAGTATGCTTTTGTAAATTAAGATCATATATTACATTAATAATAATTTTATAGAGATCCAAAATTTGTACGAGTAATTTATTTTTAAAATTTTTAAATACCTAGGTATGAATAATAATTTTACAAACGTAAACATTTTGAAATTTGGTGTAGTATGTATTCATTATTATCGTTAAAAAATTCAACAGAAGGTATCGCATCTTTTTTTAACGGATGATTTTAAACAATATTTATATTTTAAAATTAACATAAGTCATGTTATAAATCATCATCATATAACAACATGTCATAAACCGGTAGGAAAAAAATTTTAAAAATTAAAAATTCATTTTTCCAGAGATTATTATACTTGCATTTCATGTAATGCTATTTTATTTTTTTAATTTTCAGTTTCGTAAATGAATAATTTAATTATATATAAATTAATATTATCGTTACACAGCAGCTTTATATGATGACTACGGACTACCTACTGTCAGGTAAACACTAGACAATATTAAATCTGCATAAACACGGTCGTTATTCGTTAGCATAAAAACTTAATAATAATATACGCGTAGTTGCAGTATAATATATAATGTAATTATTTAAAATCAACACTATAAAACATGAAATGCTTTTTGTGACTTGGATTGAAAAATATTTTATATTGGTTGACTGTAATATAATAATTATTTAGAATGATTCACCAAGCACGTTCATCCCTTTTTTCTTCAATTATAATACAATTATTAAACATTTGATTTTTGTAATTTTGAAATAATTTACTAAAATATATTCTGTGGAAATACAAACTTCTGTTTTAAATAAGAACCTCTCTTTTCTGATGCAGATTATTTAACCCATATTTTTTTCTGAAAATGGTGTTATATCGAAATCAAAATTCGAATAGGTAGTTTTGAGCAATTCAACTTTGCATACTAAGGACAATAGATTTATAATAATGGAAGATAGTAATTAATATCTTTTCACATTTGTAATTTATTAAAACGGAAGAAGTATAGTAAATATTAGATGAAAAATTGAAAATTATATTTATTATATATTGTTGTAAACTATTTTTAAGGGTTATTTTATACTTAATATAAAAATTATAATAACTGTGAAACTACCTTTTTGAATTTTAAGTTAGGTTCATCATAGTTATCCAAAAAAAAAAAAAAAAATTGAGCCAATCTAAATATTCCGGAAATCACAGTCTGAATAAATTTATAATTAAATGTAAACATAGGAAGGAGCATGCATGATGATTAACTATATTTATGACTATACCTATACCTACAGCCAACAGCAAGTTATTATTTCACACCATTGATAGTCTGTATACTGTGTCTCATTTTGTGGTTTGTCACCCACCCACCTTATAGGCATATTCATTTACTCCTCGTTGACTAGCTATAGTTCACGGGTAAGGTCAGCCATAACTTATTTAAATTGTGCATAACCATTAGAATATATTATTAATTAATGTAAATTTTAAAGTTAAAGTTTGAATTATTTGTATAAATTACCCAACTGTACCCACGTGTATTTTATAAATATATATAAATACATAATAAATATTAGATTATTATTAATAAAAAAAGCCGGGTAATAACAATTTTAATTATTTGTTTTATTTTGAGTATGTTTTTGTGTAGTTTCCATAAATTAATAAATCAAATAAAATAAATAAATAACGAATAAACTCAATATAATATGCTCGTAAATAGCGGATCTCTTTGATATTAAGTAATCATCTTCAAATTATATTATTGACGAGTTATTTATCGGTACAAACATGGTGGTATCATCAAACTATAAAATTGACAAATAATTAGAATATAGACGAATGGTATATTTATATCATGAATATAAATACATTATAGATCATACGCAAATACCGCTATTAATTATACTAACTACAAAAGAAGATTATGCAATTTTGTAGATTTTACAACATAATTAACTTATACAGTTATATCACGTATAGTAATAATACTTTGATAACTTTTGAATTATAATGTTTGTAATTGAGATTTAAGTATAGAAATGGGTTTGCAATAATTACTGCCATAAGTAATTACAGTCATTGGTAAAGTTATATACATTATTCATATTGTGAGTCAAACCTAATTTTTAGACAACGATATTTAATACACGTAAATAATATATATTTATACGATTTATACTATAAACACTATATTATAATGTATAATAATATACCTTAGTGTGTGTTGTATCTAGACACGAATACAGAACAGAAAAAGAAAACATTTTGGCGGAGGATTAAAGGTACATCGTAAATTCATAATTAATATGAATAACAAATTAAAGATTACATATAATAATATTATGTATCTACGTTTAACATATTTTTGTTTAACCGTAAGCGTTGAATTCTCAACCACTCTTCATACAAGAAAATTGTATCTATAAAAGCACATTAATTTTTAAACGATAACCAAATTGTTAAAAAGACATTTTTACTAAAATGTTGATGCAACAATGAGTAGAATTTAAGTTATTAAAATTAATAAATTAAGGATAAAAGCTATGAATTTTTCAGTATAAAATAGTTTGAAAATTTTTTGCGGTTCTAATGAAATTCGTCAAAATTCTAACTTCAATGCATTTGTAAAAATATGTACCTATATATTTTTAATATTTTTCTACAGATATAAGAATACATTTTGTATTAAATTTTCAAGAATTTTGATCTAGTCCAGCAAATAATTGTTTTATCGAAATTCATTTATATATAAAAAAAACTAAAAAAAAATTTGAAAATTCTTATGTTTTTAAATATCTCCAAAACAATCGAAATATTATGATAATTATATTATGTTAAAAACTGATAATATAAAAATTAAGTCAACATTTCAAATACCTACGGTTATTCATTTTAGAATAAAAAATAAAACGAAATTGTATTGTCAAAAATTGGATTTGCGAAAAAATGCATGTTTTCTTTTTTAATTTTTTGTTTGTTTTTCCTGATATAAAAATAAGACGTACTGGGAAATTTTAATCATAAAATCAATATATTCATCGCTTCACTCAGAGTTTAAAAATAAGTTGTTCGTATTGCACAGAATATTCTTTAAATAGTATCAAAATAATTGAAAATTGCTTAAAATGTCTAAAAATTAAAATTTTAATAAATCTATTATTTATTAAAGGGAGAATAGAATAATAGATAAGCATGGTTAGCGAATCACCCTATGGTCTATATATACTTATTATCAATTATGTATATTGTATATAGCTTTAATTTTGATTTTAGTTTAGCAAACAGATTGTATGATCAAAAGCTTTGTGATGCACATATGCATATATGTAATAAATAGTTTACCTATATAGTACTTTCGGCTTATTATAATGCATTACTACTGAATTATGTTAGCGAAAATGTCGATAACTATATAACTTTTGTAACAAAATCATTTACGTTAAGGCGGTGAGAATTCGTAATATTTTACATTCTTTTGCAGATTAGAGTTGCTTTTTAAATGTTTTAAGTCAATCATTTTAATCATTTAAAAAGAGTGCTGAGCGGAATTAAATTGCTATCATGTAAAAAACGTTTCACCCGATTTCATTGACATCGCTGCTTACAATGTATATAAATTGTTTTTTTATGACTATTTTATACTATAACAATTTTTTAAGTATTAATAAAACGGTAAATTGTTTGTATGACCCAACCCTTTTAATTGTTGAAATCTAATGTACAAAATAAATAGGTATTAATAAAACAAATAAAACACAATATTATTGTGCACATTAATTTAAGTTTGAAATGTACGACTATAGCAAGCGTGAGTATGTGCGTGGTGCACGCTGTGTAATAATTAATAATATATGCTTATTGTTTATTATATAGGTATTATTATCGCGTTAGTACTGCATGTTTAATTGTTCGGATATTTGAGAAACATTTGTTATATTATAAGTCATTAAATTTTGGAGAGAAGTTTAGTTCTAGTTTAAAATAACAGTATAAAATATTTATAATAATAAAAAAAAATGTTAAAATATATTCGAATTTTTGTCTATAGTATTATGTAACTACAGAACTGTGTTTACGTACTTAACACCTGAAGTTTTTAAATTATCGAAGAAATATTTTAAACAAAATATATCTACAGCTAGATATAAAGAAAGAGAGAAGTTTGCAATTATGTTGTGCAACATACCTAGCTGTAACAGTGAATAGTGTACAAATACATTATAATGGTTTTTACAGCTGAAAGAGATTCCATCGAAAGTTGCCGTGTTCTACTGAAAAATTATCAAGGTGTTGACGAAAAAATACCACTAACGGTTGGACATCATAGTTCTATCAAATACAATTACTAAGAAATTTGAAAAACTACTTCACTGAAGTATGCTTTGTGTTGAAATGTTCATTCCACATACAAGCGAATCGGGTGAAACATTTTGAGATTTTTTTACCGTTAAAAAGAGAAGTTCACACTGAGTTACAAGTTCTGATTATAATCTAAAAGTTAAAATGGACAATAGATAAATAGTTATTTGCACAAGATTATCTTTTATTATAGATTTAACAGTATGCTTAGATAGATTTTATAGTTGCTATATTACAGGGGTGGTCAAATATTTTTGGTCACGATCTACTAACAATATACTTCACTTTTGAGGATCGACTTCCATAGAACATTTTTTTTTATTATTGAATAACTATAGTTATTAAAAAATATAAAGGGCGCGTGGTTTTAAAAATAAATTCTTACATGATCTACTTTGAAATTGTCCGCGAACGACTATTTGGCCGCCCCTATAATATATTATATGGTTAAATAGAACATTAATTTGTTACATTGTATTAGCATCAATGTAAAATACATTAAAACAACATTTTACTAGTGAAAGTTATATATTTTTTTTACTATGAATATATTTATTTTACTAATTTAAAATACTGATTATCTACGTGTTTATAATTTTTACGAAAATGTAGTTAAATGTTAAGGATAATTTTATTTAAATTATTTATAGTTATGTATACAGTATAGGTACTGACAATGTTTGGAATCTAAATAATAACCAATAGAAATATCATATCAATTCACTCAAATATTAAAATTATGTACATAGCTGATAAATTGAAACGGTCTATCTAATTGAAATTACGATACGAAATTATTTTGAGAAAAAAATCAATCAATCATTTAGTAGGGAGAAGTTATCGTAAAATATCAGAAAAGCAGTGAGCCGCACAGT
The DNA here is from genome assembly GCF_020184175.1 of Aphis gossypii. Taxonomy (NCBI): domain Eukaryota; kingdom Metazoa; phylum Arthropoda; class Insecta; order Hemiptera; family Aphididae; genus Aphis; species Aphis gossypii. The sequence continues at coordinate 19,200,984 of NC_065532.1, read as the reverse complement.
CACCTAAGGTAATTTGAACGACAGCAACAGCGGCTTATATTCCTGCCTCGTATAAAAACTGCGGTGTTCTGTATAATGTACAAGTTCTTGCGATAAAACGATAATAAAAAATTATATACTCATATAATATACATTCAATAAATATTTTTCTAGAAAAAAATAAAAATAATAAAATCTTGAGCATCAGTTTTATTTGAAAAATTGTCCATACACTTCAATTTTAATAAACAATAATGTCGGATCACGTTGAAAAAGTATACTGTAGGAGTTGGAAGTTTATACGACAATTTAACAACATTTAAAATATTTAAGTTAACTTATAATATACATAGTTTAAATATTAAATTGTACATACATATTTGTAGTACATAAATTTATAGTGAAATCGTGAAATTCTTCTACTTATGCATTATTATGATATAAAATTACATCATCAACGTTTTTTATAAAGTATTTTACACACGGTGTACACTTTGTATTATGAATCAAAAAGTTCTAATAGTATACTATAACTTTTATTGTCTATTACCTAGGTGTTAGGTAGATATATAGTTATAATATACATAATATATGTATTATATGCATTTCATTATATTTAATTTTTGGTTGTATATTTATATGACAATATTTAAAAAAAAGTCCAAATACATTTTAATGTTTTATTCTTATGGGATTTGTCTGTTGACTTTGTTACCACTTAATTAAAAAAAATATTTTTCATTGGGTACCGTATCAAAAAAGGAATATATTTAAAACAAGCCTAAAAACTCATATAGGTACCAAAAAATACTTGAAATATTTGAAATTTTGTTTTTTTTTTTTATGTATGTATTATACTAATTGTATTAAATATTTATTAGAAAATATGTTTGAATTCAGATTTGAAATTAATTTCAAAAGAATATTCAACCTATCGAGTAATATGAATACACTTTCTTCGTAATGTAATTTAATAATAATTATTAATATAGTCTTATTGTCGCACACAAATATAATATATATAATATATATATATATATATATATATATATATATTATATAAAAGACATATGGGTTTATTTGCAGGAAGTGCTTATGATTTATGAAACGTGATTCATTTACGAAACTCTATTATTGTTTCACATAAATAATTTGATAAGTATTTATTTTTGGAAACGTTTTTATTTGTTAAAAATTATTTTTATTATTAGTTCTATTTTTTTTTCATTTGTTTCTTGATTCCAAAAACAGAATGGTTTTTGGAGTGCTTATATGTATAAAAATCGAATTTTGAATGTGTATTTTATGAGTTATAACTACCTATAAGGCTATATAGTAGGTATATTAAATTTTAATAAACAGAGTGGAGTAGTACAGGGGTAGGTACACTCTACAAAATGTTGGTCAACTTTTCGATTCGTTCTGACTTAAAATATTTTAAACTAATAAGCTATTTACCCAAAATTTTACTTTTATAGATCGAAGTACTTCGTATAATATTAATCTTAAGAATAAGAAATTAAAACTCAATATCGTTTTTTTCAATAGAAAAACCATCAAAAATGTTAACGATAAATAAAAAATGAAAAATATAATTGTTTACTATTTAAGTTTTGTAACGAATTAAAATAATATAAAAGAATTATTTTCGAAAACATTAGTGTTTTCTGAATTACTAAATGTTTTACGTTAAAATCGAGGTTAAAATGGCCCACCCGATATATTTATATAAAAGTTTCGGTTATTCATTCATTACTATGTAAAATATTTATAATAAACTCTGAAGTATACGTAGATGAAACGAGTGTATTAATTATTGGGACGCGTTCATACTGTATATATTATATGTATACGTGTATATAAATGAATAAACGTCCGCAGATAATATTATAATAATATTAACAAAAGTAATTTCGCAACGACGTTCAATTTGAAACTTTTAATTATAATTTATTGTCCACTTTTATACGAGGAAAATAATAAACCTATACCTAATATTGTATTAAATACACAATAACAGTACTAATTTATATGATAACAGACATTAATTTTTCGTTTATTTTGTTTTGACAGAATCAGTTTGCATTCGGCTCTGTGTCGCGTAGTTATAATAAAGGAAGTAATGAAATACGAAAATAAAAATACATTTAAACACCAGCGCGCTGCGGAAATCATTTTGCGCGATTTTGTTTTATAGATTCACAACGCGGCGAGGATAAGCTATTGCTACTGCAGATTTTAATATACGAATCCGCTGCTATATGGCGTCCGCTCGTATTCTTTTTACCATCTCCGTTAGATGAGCCGAAGACGTTTTTTCTGTAATAAATGTTCTCCGATTCGTATTCGCGTAAAATATTCAATCTGTGTCCATCGGAAGTTTGATGTAGATTTATTATTACCGAGGTAATCCGTTGGCTGCAGTTAAACAACATATTTCAAGTGTGACTACCTATATTGTTCTCGCGAGAAAAAAAAGTATACCAAAAAATAACGCAATCCGTAGTGTTTTTAAAAAATACCTATAATATAATTTATAGTAATTATAGTCAAAGTTTATATACATACCTATATTTTTTTTATGACAACCTAAATATTTAATTCCGTTAGCAGAATCAAAATACTTTATCGAAAAAGTTAATATTTAAATACTGAACATGTTTGTTTTGTTTAATTAATGAAAGCGTTTAAATTTAAAGTTTGGAGTTAAAGTTAACTCTATTCATCTAAACTTTATATATTAAGCTTATTAGTATAAAAACTATTTATTCAATGTTCGATATACATACAATATACATCAATATTTTTAGAAAAGTTTTTTTGATTGCAACGATAGATTTTAAAATATAGGTGGTTAAACTATTCAAAAAAAAAAAAAAAAATACAAAATACAATTATATAATAAATATAGTTGCTAGTAAAATATTAGATTAAAAATAAATAAATATGATTGCAGTAAATCTGGTAAATATAGTAATGAAATATCGCTTAGCTTTACTTGGATTAAAATATATTATATAATGTTATAGCAGTTAATAAAAAAAAAAATTGTAAAGATATAGGTATTTTGAGTAAATTATCGTTAGTTGTTGGCTGAGTGAAAATTCAATTGGTACAAAAATCGTTTTTTTTGTAAACACTCGAGATATGCGTTATTTGGAAATAAAAGAATTGTTGAGATGTTTAACGCTTATATAGAAACCTACTAGGCAGAAAAAAGCTGTATAAAATGTTTTAAAGGCTATGACGTTAAAAAATCTACGCGTCACACTCGTCACAGAAAATGTGTTTTATCGTTCGCGAAGAAATCGCATTCCACAAACTTCCAAAATAATATAGCGATGATTCTTGCTAGTCGTACTTTCTCGGATGTGTAGTTTACAATCAATAGTTTACGATATAAATTATTATGATATAAGTTACATGAATTTAAGTTCAGAAGTAAAATACAAAACCTTTTTTTTTTTAAATCAACCGTTTCTTTATGCATTAATGAGTATATTTATTATTAATAATGTATACACTTATTGTACAAACATGATAATTTTATTTTATTATTAACGAATAAAAATTTAAAAATATAATATTTAATTTGATTTTTATACAATAAATTATATCTTTATTTATAGGTGATGGCATAATAAGTTAAAAGCTGTGTAACTTGTAATGTAATATAAAATTATAATTTGGAGAAAAAAATTGAGTTTGAACAGTAACTAATTACGGGTTGTGATATATTTTTTTTTTTTTTTATCAGGTTGATTAATGGAATTTACTTAAACTTCAAAATAGCTAGTTAGACAAGTTGTGGTATCCACCAGATATTGTATAGTATTGAAAATCACTTATGGGTAGTAAATAAAAATACAGTTGCAAATTATGACTATTAAAAAACAACATTTTCAAACTTATGGGTTGGTGTATGTTTATTTACATTCATGATTGATAGCATATACCTACATTTTTAATTTTATGTTCTAAACCAGAATATTTGTTGAGAATTCCAATATTTTCGATGTGTAAGAATAATAATTGACTTTCAATCGAATATTTGGTTAATTAGTTAAAATAGTATTTTAAGTTTTAGATGAGCAGAGGAGTAGCACTGCAGTACTTTGAACGGTTGACTACTCCAGTGCTCATCAAAACTTAAACTAATTAATTACTCGAAAGGGATTTCGATTTTTATATTATATAATTTGAATTATCAAAAAAATATTTTATATATTTTGTTCTATAAATGATGTACTTAGTTATTTGTCATTCAAAAAAAAAAAAAAAAATAGCTATAACGATAAAAATAATAAATATATACCTATTTTTTTTTCCAAAACTTTTACCTATTAATAAAATAAAATCATAAAAAATGAAGTCGGTATAAAAACAATATTAACAAAACTGTTTGTTTACCACTAAAAAATCACATTTTAGTATTATAAAATATAGGAGGCGCGTTGGTTTAAATCGAGAAGTATAATATTTTTTATCAAAATTCTTTAGTGTTATATAGTAACGTACTGAATTCCGAGTTATAGTAATAATACTACCTATGTAATATATATTCACAGATGGTTACAACAGCTCATGATGACAAGCCTGTCAAACCAATTCCTGCAAGTCCTACACTGTTATTTAAATCGAGATCAATTGACAAGGTTTAATCTTCAGTGAGATAATATATATAACATATATATCGACATAGGTCGTATAAAAGTTTGGAGTAACGATGAAGTGTACAAAGTGATGCATTGGTACTATTTAAAAATATATTTCTCGTTGTTAGTTGATTAATAAAAAATAATAATAATATATATATATAATAACTTTTCTAGATAACAAAATAATAATATTCAATTTCTAATATGTTTAAACTATTTATACCTACGGTACATTTTAAAGACAAAGAAGATTTATAATTTAACTCATATTCATACGAATTTTAGTTGTATATTTTGTGCCTATATAGCCTCAACTTTTTCATTTCTATTCAACCGTTATCAAATGTTGCAATACATATAGCCCATATTCCCATATTATACATTTATAAATTATTTATATTTATTTTAGTAGGAAATACACAATCAGTATATTATGTTCTTATACAATAAGCGTATTATCAGTTGGTATATTATAGTTAACACGAATTAGCTAATAATGATAAGCCACTTAGAAGTGACACTTTTAGATTCTGAACGGAGTGATGAATGTATTGATTTTACAATGATATGTGTTTTTTTGTGTCTGTGTACAGCATAACTAGTCAAAATAATGCTTTAATTTCAAACTTCGGGGTGGTTTACAATGGAAAAATGAATATCCTTGGTGCATTATACTGGTCAAAAGTAAACATTTTCCAACAGTATTCAAAAAAATCGAGAAAAACAAAAAAAAAAAAACGACGGAAAAACGGAAATTTTTACGCAAAACCATTTTGGTTTTCGACCAAATCGATTTTTTTATATGGCTGTAATTCAAAAACTAATCACTGTAAATATTTAAAATGTTCACCAAATGTTTATATTAGAGTTATCTATATACAGTCAAATTTGTTGAGCTATTTATAAATCACTACATTTTCGATTTTTCTAAGAATTTTTTTTTTGAAGTGTAGATAAAAAAATGTTTGATGACCAAAAAATTAATACAAGGTTCCTTATAAATTATTCTAATTGTAGTTAAAAAAAATCGTAAGTCACAATTTCTTTTTATAACGTTTATAGTTCAAATTTTTACGAAATATGTCAAAATCGCGAAAATGTGCAAGTAATTTTGAAGTTGAAAAATCATAAAATTTTTTGTGTTTATAACTAAGGTTAAAAAATGCAACACCATAGTTTTCATAAGTTTTCTTTCAAGTAGCTATAGAGAAAACTCAAAGCATCATTAAAGGAAAAATTTTAAGTGCGTTTGAATTTTAAATTTTAATGAGATAGTATAACAATAACGATTTATCCTCAAACGATTTTAAATATTTGTTATTATTTCAAAAGTAAAAGTCGTAGATACTTAAAAATTTTACCAGTTATTTAGATTGGAATTTCCTTTACATGACTTAATTTTAAAAATATTTTGACTTTTTTTGAGTTATTAATAGACAACTGAAATTTTTGATTTTTCTGAGAATTTGTTGAAAAAAAGTGTCGATAAAATTTTGTTGGCCAAGTCAAAATACTTCAAAATTTAATACAAAGTTTCTCATAAGTTATTCTTATAGTGATTAAAAAATTATTAGAATACATAGGCACATTTTTTTAGATTCTGAACGAAGTGATGAATGTATTGATTTTACAATGATGTGTGTTTTTTTTTTTTTTTTTTTTTTTTTTTTATTTTTGTGTCTGTCACCACGTTTTGGAGCAGTAAAAGTGCTCCGATTTTAAAAAGTGGACCCTGTTTCGGGTAGGAAAGTGAATGTAGTTTGTACTTTGGGGGGTCAAAAGTAAAAAATTTCCAATAGTTTTCAAAAGCGCCGGGAAAAACCAAAAAAAAATGACGGAAAAACGGGAATTTTTACGCAAAACCAGTTTTCGACCAAATCGATTTTTTTTTATGGTTGTAATTCAAAAACTAATCACTGAAAATACTTGAAATTTTCACCAAATGTTAATGTCAGTGGTATCCGTATATAGTTAAATTTTCAAAAAATTTTGACTTTTTTTGAGTTATTTATAGACCACTGAAATTTTCGATTTTTTTGAGAAATTTTTTTTAAAGTGTCGATAAAAAATTTTTGGATGACCAAAAAGTTTTGAAAATTTAATACAAGGTTCCTTATGAGTTGTTTTTAATGTAGCTAAAAAAAATTAAAAATCGTTAGTCGCAATTTTTTTTTATAAGCGTTTTTAGTTCAAATTTTTACGAAATCTATCGAAAACGCGAAAATTTGCAAGTAATTTTGAAGTTGAAAAATCATAAAATTTTTTTCTTTTATAACTAAGTTTTGAAAATTTGGTACAAAGTTCTCCATACATTTTTCTTCAAATATCTGTAAAAAAAACTCTACCGGATTCAGACAAAAAATTTTTATGAGTGTTTGAAATTTAAATTTTTACAAAAACCGCGTTAAATAACAGTTTAGCCTCAAACGATTTTTGATATTTGTTATTATTCAAAAAGTATAAGTCGTAGATACTTGAAAATTTTACCAGTTATTAAGATTCGAGTTTTCTTTACGTGATTTAAATTTCAAAATATTTTGACTTTTTTTGAGCTATTTATAGACAACTGAAATTTTCAATTTTTCTGAAAAAATATTTTTGAAGTGTCGATAAAATTTTTTTGGCCCTATCAAAATACTTGAAAATTTAATACAAAGTTCCTCATATGTTATTCTTATAGTGATTAAAAAATTATAAGAATACATAGACACAATTTTTTTTTATTAGCATTTGAAGTTCAAATTTTGACGAAAATTCGTCAAAATTATGAATATTTGCGAAATATTTGAAGTTGAAAAATCATAAAATTTTTTGTGTTTATAACTAAGGATTAAAAATACAACACTAAGTTTTCCATAAGTTTACCTTCAAGTATCTATAGAGAAAACTCGAAGCATCATTATAGGAAAAATTTTAAGTGCGTTTGAATTTTAAATTTTAACGAAATAGCATAACGATAACGATTTATCCTCAAACGATTTTAAATATTTGTTATTATTCAAAAAGTATAAGTCGTAGATACTTGAACATTTTACCAGTTATTAAGATTCGCGTTTTCTTTACGTGATTTAATTTTCAAAATATTTTTTAATATAAGCTGGTTTTTTTAAACCACCTTTTTCACCAACCACTAGAAATTATATCCTAGGCTGACAAATCATCTTCGTTCAGAATCGTTTTTCGTATACAATGATAACTATCATTGGATTCAAATTTAACACTCCTATAATATATAATAATGATCCATACAGCACCTAATGTACAGCAGAGCGGTACTCACTTGCCCACTTTTTTTATTAGCATTTGAAGTTCAAATATTCATAAAAGTTCGTCAAAATCATGAATATTTGCAAATTATTGTGTAGGTATAATTCATAAAAATGTTTGTATAAGTAGTTTAGAGTTCAAAATTTAATACAAGATTTTACATAAGTTTAGCTTACAATAATTATAAAAGAACTTAAACTTTGTTGTATTCATCAGGCCATTAAAACATAAACCAACCACTGGAAATTATATCCTAGGCTGACAAATCATCTTCGTTCAGAATTGTTTTTCGTATACAATGATATCTATCATTGGATTCAAATTTAACACTCCTATAATATATAATAGTGATCCACACAGTACCTAATGTACAGCAGAGCGGTACCCACTTACCCGCTTATTTTTGTTTAATGTTAATTTAAGATGAGTATAGGTTTGTGAAATTTTTGCTCAATTGGTGAACTAATCGTCTAAGTAGATTTTCTAAAATATTATTTGAATTGAAGAAGATAGAGGTTATTGTTTTTATTTGTTTTCTCTAATTACCATGTTTTTATAGTGATTGGATTATTTAAAATTATAATATAATAGTATAGGGAAAATAAAATAAAATAATAATGAATACATTTTTAAACGCCAAAAAAATAAAATTTATCGAATTTAATTTGTATTATATTTACAAGATTTTTGTAATAAAAGTACTTATGTATGGAGCACGTCATCTATATACGATGGCCATCTCTGCACGGATATACTTGGTAAAGCGATTTCTGAAATGTCGGAACATTCATGCAGTCATTTTATGTGGAAATTTTACTATGACTGATTGTTGGTTCTAAATGCCTCTACGGCGAACGTAAAGTGTACCTACTTTCGACCGAAACATGATGAAACTGCGTTAGTCTATCAACCAAAATTCACGGGCCTATCAATCTACCCTCCTTCCATCATCAATAAATAACAACTAATTTAAATCTATCGGTTTCTTATTACGTACTCTGTGATATTATGTGATACGACAATAACGCGTTATCGTTTTGGAAAATTCACGATGTGTAATACAAATAGTAAATCGTACCTATCTGTATGAAGTACACAGATTGTATAGGTTTATTTGCTCAATAATGTCTTTTCCAATATCACTTCCATCTATTTTAATATATTATATAATTGAAAAAAAACATCTAATCAATTATATGAGGAGATGAAAAAAAAATAACCAAGTGAGGGGGTAATGATATTGGGTAATATATTTTCCTTTGGCTTATTTTCATCTCACTAATCCCCTCCCACGCACACGGGAATGTCTTGAAATTATTAATTTTGCATACATATAGTTAGTTATCGATATTATCCCCCTTCTGGAAAAATTAATTTAATTTCTTATTTATTATTTTTTTTTTTTTTCATAAAACGTTATTATATAATATGGTTTATTTTCTTATAGAGACCAATAATATATAATACACTCACACGTATGTGAAAAATGGCTAGTTTTATTTATAAAACTTATAAGAGATATATTTACAGAAACTGAATTAACGTATAAATATCGAATATTCGGAATATTAGACAATTGTAGTTTGTACATAGTTTATTATTTATTAATATTTAAAATTTAGACGTTTAGAAATGCTATAGTGTAAAACAGTAATGCCTTAATGTGTTAGCCGCAAACCTAAAATGTAAATACCAGATGTTAATGGTTTCAGGATTTAAAGCAAAAAATGTAAAATATGTACATATTTATGCATAAAAAATAATTTAAATAATTGTAAAATATGCAAAATTGAATTTTATTATAAATACATTTTATTTAAGTTAGGTATATACTATGAAAGTATGAGGGCGCACTTCTCAAACAAACAATATTAAAATTGTAAATCGTTTTTAATATTTAGGTACCTATATAAACAAACCTTTATTATAATAATTACGGGTTGAAAGTATAGGATTCGTGCGGCTTTCTCGATTTTGCAGAAATTTGTTTCATACATTTATATTTTTTTGTTTTAAAGTCGTGCAACAGTTGGTGGCACAAAGGGAGTATTAGGACAATAATTCCGCGGTGGGATCGTATATTCTTGCTAATCAACCGATTCAGATATAGTTATGGTGGTGCATGATGCGTACATATTTTAATAATAAAAAATATTTTTTTTACACTGCATAATATACAAAAATAATGCAGATACTTTAATTTTTTTCAGAATAAAATCCTCTTAAGGCTTATAAAAAAATAATAATTTAATCAGATCTAATATTTGAATATTATATATTATAAAACCGCAAGTTAAACTATTTCTTTAAAAATATTGTAATTATAATACCTATGCACAAGTCGATATGATATTTTGTTAGTTTTTCAGGAATATATTTTGCACAATAGGTATTTCACTAAAAATATAAAACTCACAATAAGAATCAGATAGAAGTATTTTCAATAATAAAATTATTTTAGTCGGTATTTATACGATTGGCATAATATCAATATTAAGACGCGTAGATCTATTTTGGTAGAAAAAACGGTCGAGGTTGAGTCCTATCGAGGAGATTTTGCAGTTTACTATTATGACATATGAACTAGTTGATTCTGAACGGAGGTTTCCACGATAAATTAAACAAAGCCAGTGGATTAATTCCGACTTATAAGCTCTGTCGGGTAAATATAAACTGCACAGATCTTTAATAAAGTTATTTGTGCACTGTTGACCAAAAATTAAATATACGCGTAAAATTATATCCAGATAATAATCATGCATACCTAATAACTATTTTATTTTATGTAACCTATATTCTTCGTTTTTCGTATAAGCTAATAAACCCAAACGTGAGCCGATATCAAAAATTTAAATATTTGGTACCAAATTTCAGAACCACGAGTGTGGTGTACACTATGCACTATACTAGACTGTTTATAATTATCACAAACACACACACACACACACACACGCTTGCAATATATTATTAAATAGTGTTGTACATTACTTCTTGTGATGCGACGGGTCCGTGAAGCAGTGCACGCACGTCATGATGAGCAATATGAACGCAAAATTCAGGAAACACGTGACGGCGATTATGACTAGCACTTCGTTGGTCGTGTAGCACATGCTGTCCGGCGCGGCGTGTTGCATCACGTGCGGCGGTGGTGGCTGTGGTGACCTGGCCGCCGTGTCGTTGCCGCCGACCGCAGCGACCAACACGTCGTGCCGGCGGTGATGGCGGCCCGCGACGACCGCGGCCGGACGAACGACGTCGGCCACCGATGCCACCGCTGCCGATCCACCGGCGGCCGGCCATCTGTTCGGCGGAGCCATTTTGTGGTGCTTGCCGTGGTGCCGGACCGATCGCCGTCCGTCTGCACCACCACCGGGGCTGCTGCTGCTGCTGCTGCCACCGCTGTCTTCGTCGTCGTTCATCGCCGTTCAACGGTCGCCGACGATCATGCTCGCGATTTGTGTTGTACCCGCCTCGAACGCCAACGGATCGCGAGTCTGAAGAAAAAAATTAATAAAAAATAATATTACGATTTATGTAATGTTATAGGTATAAGTTTCGTATCACCCGACGGCTTTGGCCGGGGGATAAATGAAACGAAAATGGTCAATTATTTGTTATAAAACTCGACACGAGTATCTATTTTTTTTTTTTTTTTTAGTACATAAACCACAATAATTTATACTGTTGCTCGATTATATATTTGTATAGAAATATATTAGCCTACTATTTAATCAAAATAATAGATTTTCGATTTTTGTGAGCAGAAACAAAATCCATATAGGTGAGCCACTGATAACAACTTATACGGTCAAAAAACGAAGCTATAAACACTTACATATAGTCTCGGTAAATATTTATGACTGCAAAGACTATTTTACAAATTAAATGGTAATTTGAGTTTTACCATAACAATAATATCAATATTTTTTTATCAACATTATCATAAAGTCAATGTTGTCGATATTTATTATGGGCAGATTTTTAAAATAAAAATTTTAAATTAAATGTGACACTTAATGACTACTTTTTATAATACAATTATTATTATATATATATCCAACGGTCGATTATCCCTGTCGGTATTTTGGTTGACGGTCGACTTTCCTGTCAGTTGAATGGTTGTTGGTATAGATTTATCCAGAACCACATTTAATTCCTATATACAACACAGAATTCGGAAAATGAAACCCTGTCAATTCTGGTATTAAGTTATCAATGGAATTAAATATATTAAATATTAGTTTGTATCAAACTTAAGATTTTATAAAAAAAAAAATTATAATTGAACAAATTTACTATTATTATTTAATCAATTGGAATAATATATTTTGTAATTGTATTATGAATACTCAAATAAAATTGTGTTATAATTTATTTTCTAGTAGCTGTGTGTTTTGAAGGCATTAATTTATATGTACTACTGTTATATTTTTTATTTACCTACAATATATACAACGGACTATTAATTATAATATATATATATAATTATTAATTAAATTAAAATAAAATGAAATAATAATTTGTATATTAAATATATTAAAATTGGGCGTTATTTTTGCGGCTGAGACCTCGCATTCAGAGACGTAAACGTGTTTTTAAAATAACTGAAGAACTGACTTAAAAAACGAAACGACATAAAAATTCAATAGTCAATAGTGAATAGATTTTAATACGTTATTAGTTTATTACATATTTTTATATAGATACCGACAGTGAAATCGGGATGCCACAGTAACAGATAGGACTGTAAAAAATCACATTAAAGTAAATAATATAAAATGTATAAGCTTTTAACCAGGAAAACAAAAATTATTTAAACTATTGCAATAAATAACTGTATTTATTTAATTTTTCAAAATTTTTTATATGTAAAATAATAATTTAATATAATATAATATCTAATCAATTAATATGATTTAGTTTTTTCTACTACCTACATACTTTATCCACAGCACACTGGATTATGTGTACATTAGCTGAATAATGTATACATTATACTGTTCATATGGATAAGGTGTACATTACCCGGGTAATAATGTGTACACTACCCACTTTCATACTCTACTCGTAACACATACAATATATGCATACTGTTATACAAAATTATAGATAATTTGTGTTCTGTAAAAACGATTTTGTGTTTATAGTTTTTAATAGATTGAATCGAATAATCATTATAAGATTAAGTGTTAAGAATAATACAATATTATCTATGATATTGTATACTATTATATTTAATATTTTGATTTTTAAATAATTAAAATCTTGTAAAATTAAATGCTCAAACTCGTTTAAAAATGAAACATATTGTAAGAAATCAACGTACTATATCCAAGTTCGTGTTCAAAAATTTTACCTTTAAGTTCGATATTATAGATCAATTTTCTCTATAATATTAAAACTACCTAACAATACAAAATGGGCCAAACGTACAATGTTGTTCGTTTGTAAATAATAAGTATAGAAAATAAGTAAATATAGGTTGTTTATGCGAGTGTACAAGGCGTTCTCTTAAAAAAAAACAAATGTATCTTATACGGAAACGAAAAATATATAGTATAATTTTATGAAATTGTATATGAAATTTTGCATAAATACACAAACACACATAGGCGAGGATTCAAGAGGCTTAATTAACCCTTCTCGATTTGGAAATGTAATATATTATATATTTATTTATACGTATAATATTTAATTTACACGTCTTAAAATCCACAAATTTTAAATATAAATAAAATTTTTAATATTATTATCAAATTTTATCTAAGAGTATAAAATTTATTATATACTAAAATTATAATTGAATTGTTTCTAAAATATATGTGTCTACCCTCCATTTTAGATTTCTATATATGCGCCTGCATACACTTACACACCACCTGAATAAATATAATCTCATTGCTATTTTTTAGTGTAGGTACATTATATTATACTGTCGCTGTTTATGTTAGGTAAATAAAAAAATAAGTATACGGCCGGGAGCGGATTATCCCTTTTCGCGCGGATAAAGCTTAAGTTTCGTGTATATATTATTTAATATATATAATGCATACGCAGGCAGTCAAGGTTTCATCACTTGGTTGCAGAAAAAAAAACAATTGGGATCTTTTCGTTGGGGATAACAAAAAAAAAAATTTCTGTCCTCTAGCCGAAATTTATCGCTCTTAGTACGTGACCACTGCTTTGCGTCATATTGAACGTACGCGAGCGGTATACCTAAAACCACTACGATACGCACGCGACATAACCCTCAGTAATGTAACTCTCCCTCCAAAATTTAATCGCCACGGGTGGTTGTGTTATATTTGCTTACATTTTTTTTTGCTTTTATACGAGCACAAAAATCATAATATTTGTATTTAAAATCATCTGCGTCAACCGGTATACCAAATACCACATAAATATTATACTGCAGCATACCATATTATATTGGTTTGATAGTAAGTTATAAAAATATACTACAACACATCCGCAATTTTCATCATTATATTTATACTATAATGAGTAGGGTTAGGATGTTATGGCCTTAAAACAATCAAACATGACATTATAAAAAGCGTTAAAAATAATTAAACATACCTCTTATTTTTTAATTATCAATACTTTTTCAATAATAGGTACATAAATTATTTTTACTTAAATGAGGTTTGTGAAAAGTTTTTATATTTGATGACTAATAGTTAGGAAAAAATATAGGTAGAGAAATGTATATAACTTACAGAAAATGACAAGAAAAAAAATGTGAAAGTATACAAATTCATTTGTAGCTAAAAATATGCAAAATAAAATGTAATATATAGGTAATTGCTTTCATTTCACATCAAATGGATTCATAATTTGGTCTACAATGTACACGACTAAAATAAATAATATGCCAGTCATAAACATCCTAATTATACTAATATGTAGTTAACTGGAACAACAAACTAAAGTAGGTACAACGAGAAGCATTGCGATAAGTCACATCTATAGTAATTAAAGTCGTTTTTAAAGAGTCAGGCAACAGGGAATAAAATATAAATAATAACATAATGTAATATACTATACCTATAATACTGCGAAAATAATTACTAATATTATTAACTATTCGTATTTTCGTTTGTACTATTTTTCGTTGCCTATTAAGTTTGTGATCAATATATTATTCATGATTTAAGACACAACGTGCGTGATATCAATGATACCATGTATCGTGACTATAGACGGAAACCACAAACAACACTAACAGTCGTTTTATTCTCTTATTAATCGAAAAGGGACTGCATTTGTCGCGTGATTGTATAGTTGTTAGGTACGTGTTCTGTTATTATTTTTACATTAGACGCGTCGATGGTCATAAAAGTGGAGAGAACAGCCGCGGTGGAAGAGCGATGGACCAATTTAAGAACAGAAAACGAAGCGCTGCGATTCCGATGAATTGGATTTTAAGAAGTTCGCGTAATCACGTACATATATATAATAATATAAATTAATGTTTGGTTGAAACGAGGGAAATATGATGGGAAAAGAGTTCGGACGCATCTTGGCTTAATTAAATTTTTCAGGAAAACCATTCTGTCATTATGTCTTATATATATATATTATATATTATGGTGTACACGATTTCGTTGAAATTTATTTGACATAAATTGAAACCTCCAATTACGTTTTGGAAAACGATGACGTATTATAAAAATAAACCCCGTAACAGTCTCGTAATAAAATACAGTTTTCGTTCAATTTAACGGAATTCTCATTTCAATTATTATCATTAAATTTATACAAGCGTATGTCACTGTTTTTTTGTACATTACAAGTTTTAATAGTTTTAATTTATATTTGAAATAGCAAATAATATACTTTGTTTTCTAATAAAAAAGTTAAGCAAAGCTTTTTTCAGTAAATGTGATAATACATATTGTGTGTTAATTTTACTAGCTAAATCTCTTTTGATGTTTATTCTTAATGATACTTAAGTTGGTGATATGCGGATGTACCATATTGATTTTTTAATCTTTTCATCATCGATGAAAAATTATTCATTCACATGTTGCTGAAGTTCCGAGGACGTGCTCCGACCATAAGAGAAGTGAACCGTGTTCTGACCAAAACGCGTTGACGCATCCTCCACTCATTTGTCATACATGCAAACCGGCAACATTAACGACAGCGACATTGATCACTGTTGTTAGTTTGCATGCGCTAAACGGTTTAGTTTTCTCGTGGGCCAAAGTTTAAGTAATGCAGCTTAACACAATACAAATGGAACACAAGATAAGAAAAATTTAACTGGTAATTAATTCTTGAAAAATTAAATTAAATTTGTTAAAATTAGGCAAGTATTTGAAAATTTAAAGACAACTTGGGATCACAATGAACTTTCGGTGTTTAAATTAAAGTCGGGTGTGCTTCAACACTACCTAGCGCTCCTATATAGTTCCAAAGTCCACAAAAAGTCTAGATTCATTTTTTTTTTACTGTTGACCAAAAGTTTAAATACTTTTTTAGAGTAAGGAAAATAGTCCTAAATCAAACTATTCAATTAAAATACTAATAAAATGTTTTATATATTTTCTATGAGAAAATTTTAAATATTTACTTAGTCAATACAAATGTGTATGATGTTAAGTTCAAAAATTAGTATAAATCTTAGTATACAATTTAAAAATACTTCTGTTAGTGCACTGGTTACAACACATTTTTGTACGTATAAGTTGTAATTTTATATTTTTTTTTGGTTCATAATTTTTAACTTTTAGATTCTAATTAATTTAAAACTACTTTTGCTTTTTTACCCGCTCTTTTTTGTTTAATTTGACTATGAGCTTCTGAATAGTTAAAATAAAATAAATATTGTAAAAGAAAGTTTAGTAAATAGGTATTTTAAAATTGTAATTAAATAATTAATATTTTTTGACTTTTTATCGGGTATTTAATTGGGCCACTGTCTATTACCTAGGCGCATATAATAATAATAATAATAATGTAAGTTTAGTTGCCACTGAATCTAAGCGTATAGTATGCCTATTTCTTTTTGTTACCTATCGTGTATATATTCCGCATACGTAACCACTAACCATGCACTGATCCAACATTATAATAGATACCTCGTGGCTTGTATCAAGGCTATGTATATTATATCCGTCATAAGCTGATAGGGCGATATCGTTAATATGTCTCAATTGGAGCTCGGAACATAAAATAATCGTCACGGCACCGTTGTTAAATCCGGTCGAATGCTAGAGCGTCATTATAGTATATTCAACCATGTTGTAACATGCACTTGGTGAATATTAAGAGTACACGTAAAACGATACAGCTGCTGTAACAAACTGCATGTTTTTATCACTGAACTTTTCGTCGACAACTAAACAAACGGCAAAGTATAAGAGTAGCTTTTTTTAGTCTTTTAGAAGGCTATGGTTTTTTTTGTGTATTATGACAAAACCATTTCGCGTACGCGTGTAAATGCATTTGTAAATATTGTTATACAACTCTTTTTAAGAGCGGTTATATATACGAATTATATGAATAAAACTACGAGTTGACGAAAAAATATATCGGCCCTCGGAAAACACGCTGCAGAGTACAGGTATTATGTTATAATAAAAGCGCAGTTTTAGGTTTCGCGACGATTGTAATCCGAATCGTGAGAGAAACAAAACTATTTTAAAATGAAATTTATATTGTAGCATACTATTGCGGCGTGTTCGCAATTCGTGTACCTATAATATAATAATATATTACGTATATATAGGCACCTATACACCCATTGTAATGTACAATAGCTCCAACCGTTCGATTGTGTGTAAGTTAATCAACAATAGTTTTTTTGACACGAGAACACACACACGCTTGCGTTCGAGTCCATATGTGCTCGTGCGAAAATGGAAACAATTTATCCGGCAACCGAATAACGGAACGGAACAAAGATAAAGAGCGGAGTTCGGAACGAGAATTCCGGTACGTATTAAATATCACTTTTCAGAATCGAAGGCGCGTTTATAAAGTGTAATGTTCTAAAATGTCAGCATTGGAATTCGTGTAGCGAGTATGTAGGTGCACACATATTATATATATATTATATAGAGTGAGTTGTACGTATTATATAGTTGTATCAAAGGTAAAATATATTACATAGTACACTGATGCAGTTTCATCGGCGTGCACTTCGTTCTGGAAAACGAATAGTTCATTTTTGTGTATTTTTAAGATAACAATTTGAAAAAATAAATGTATTTTTCGAGTATGATATTACGTGCGACATTATGATAAAATAATAAAAAAATAAAAATATTATAGTTTTCTGCGTTCAATAGTTAGTATTTATAATATTACTTATTCACTTTTATTGTGTCTAAATCGAGATTCACTCAGCCGTCTAGCAAGTACGTCTTTAAACGCCATTTATATTTAATAGACAATACATATTAAGTGTATGCAATATAGCAAGAATTATATTTTTTTTCTGTTTATTTATAATTTACATAATTATTATTATTATCATATGCATTCGGAAAATTGTCTAGAAAAGTCGGAATTACAATATTTTCGTACTACTGACGTCTGAAATTAATGACATAGGACGGATGAGGTCGTATAAAATAATATCTTACATACCTAACCTACATATACCATCGTGCATCCGTAGTCCGTAATTCTATCTATCTAGCTGTTACGGTTACTGCTGCAGCCTTTTAGTCTCAAACGGGTTAATCACAATGGTACTTAAAAGACCGGAAGCATTCGTCGTTAGCGTGCTGTAGAGTGGTAGTATCGTAGTATACATGACATGTACATACTACATACACATTATATTATAATAATCTGTATGGTATATGTGACCATTACCGATTTATCGAGACGTAGCTGTAGATCTCTGTCCCACTTCGCGTAAATGCGGTTGACTTACCGATTTACCATACGTATACCACTAGCTTCCGCAGAATGATAAGTAGTTTAGGTACCTACAGAAGGACTAGGGGTAGTGTTAAATCCAACATGAAAATCTTCTTCAAACCATACTCATCGGTAACATATAATACATTTTCAAGTATATATAGTATCTACAATAATTAGGGCTAGGATTTTTGTACGCTCTTTATTGCAAGTATAACTAAGTGATTGTTCGTTTTAATTACATACAAACGTTTAATTTATTTTTAAATCAGAAAAACAAATTTCAATTTATTTTAAGGTTATTCTTATCACTTTTTAAAGATTTTATTCAAGAATTTTATTTAAAAAAGTAACCTTGTAACGCACAAATAAGGATTTTACCTAACGGAGTATTATTAATCGTTATGTCCGAAAAGATCTGTATGATGAAAAAATTGAAATTGTGAAAGACAACTAAAAATAAAATGAGAATAAATTTTTTTCTGATGAAAATTCCGTGCAGAAAACTTGAAATTGTGTAGTCTTACAAAACTTTATTTATAGACTTAATAAAAAATATTATTTGGTTCAAAATAAAAAAGGTGTATTATTTCTTATCTTTAGGTAGTTTCGTTCCCAGCTGTAATAATAATAATATGTATCCTAATGTCAAACATAGTAATATCTTTTATGTGGTCGTTGAAAAAATGCGAAACCAAAAATTACAACTTCCTAGTATAGGAGCCATTTGAGATTTGAAAATTTAACACTTTTCACCGTCAATACACTTATAGAAAATGATAAAAATATGATTCAGACTTTCACTGGCCCAATCAAGAAAAATACAGTTTATTCACGTATCATCAAACACCGCCTTCATGTTTTCTATATACCAACTGACACAATCCTGCACTCCTGAATAGCTATATTTTTGGATACAATGTTGTAAATGACATATTTCACATGCACCTTTATTGATAACTACCACAAGATTATAAGCGATAAAAAATTAAAGAAAAATACATTAGAAAAATGTACCAGCAAATTATATGAAAAGACTACTATAAGCTATTTGCAGGACTTTTTTAAAATGTACAAAAAAAGTAGTATATATATATATATAAAAAAATATTTCGTTTTATATTTATTTTATAACATACAATGTGTTATGCCGAATGTCGATAACACTATTATATTGCAATACAAGATGCAAAAATAATACAAAATATTTGGGTTCAGTGATCTTAAGTTGATATGGGTTTTTTGAGAGAAACAAATGTAGAAATCCACATTTTTTATGATTTTAAAGTTTAGTTTTTTCCATTTCTATGCGCAATACAATTTGCATTTTTTTTTTTTTAATAACTAAGCATTATAGGTGTCAAAAATACCAGATTTGGGTAGGCTTGATTTTTTTGTCTAGTTATTTTAGCCTCTTAAACGTAACTCTAAAACAAAATTATCTAAATGTCAACGAGTTAATCTTTTAATTTAAGCTATAGCATTTAAACAAATTTTTACGATTTTTATGAAACTAAACAAACTTATAAATCGTTTAAACTTCAGTTCCTGCATCAAAGCATACCTATGAGTGCAAATAATTATGAGAAATCGAGTGAAAAATTATAAAACCACAAGATAATCATTGACAATTCAATAATTCAAATTAAAACTTTAACTTATTATCATTCAATCAATTTAGGTTTTAGAACCATGGTTACAAAGGTCAAAATTACTTGAAAAAATTGATTTATCTGAATCTCAAGTGTTAAAAATAACTATTGCTGTTTAAAAAATAAAGATTTGTTTTGCGCTATACCGATAGGATTAAATACTTGAAAAATCATCAAGAAATGGGTACCTGTGTATTTTCTTCAAAAACCTCTTATTCAATCTGAGGTTACTGGCCATTAACATCTTGTGTTATCTTTGAAAGGTTATAATTGGGAAATAAGTTCTATTAAAAACGACAATGTTACAGCTCAAATTGAAACAACTTAAATATAGTTGTAGGTTAATAAGAAATGAAATGTTTTACACTATCTATTTTCTTTATATCTATATAAAATAATTATACCAAACCAATATTAAGTTGATTTAGCAGACATGATTGAAATAAATAATTCATCATACCTAATAGTTTTAAATAGCATCATGGAATGCGTAATATTTTTAAAATCATATAATATTTTACATAAGTATAAAAATTCCATGGTCTGACTTTATTCCCATCCTTAAGACCAATCTATGGCTCAAACACTGCGAATTACTTCCTTTATATATAGCTATTTAGTACAAAAATATATCTCCAAACATCCCAACACAACCTCAATCGTTCTAGAAAATGCATAACATCATTTTCCCATCTTCTATATTATAGCCACATACTACTTCCTTCTCATTTTTTCTAAAATATCACTGAACGATTCTCTTCTTTGCACATTCTATAACAACCCAATGGTCTGTGATATTAGCCACTTTCTCTTCTTCTTCCCCAGCTTATCAACACATCGCAACTACCTATTGTCCTTTTTAAACTCATACAATAAATATATTTTCAAATCAACAAAAAAATATCATATTGAATATATTATTATCTTTCTTTAATCTTATACCTAATATATTTACTCTTGTATTAACTTTTATTTTGTACTTAATAATTGGCAAAACCAATTGTATTACAAAGTTTAAATAAAAATAATAATATTATACATAAAATAATACTCAAATAAACTTTAGAACTTAACCAAGTTAGTTATAATATATTTTTAAAAAATGACGTGTGTCATAGATGTTATTGTAGTATTGTTCAGGCAGATAAACTATTATTCGGTCGCCAGTACAAAAAATTGGTTTGAAATTTTTTTTTCTCGCTGAACAATCTACACTACAACACAACAATATACCATATTTATATAACACAGCCCTCAGCTGTTTATTTTTGTGCGACTAATCCGAATTACATTTTCCCGAAATATACTACCTATTATTTTTCACGTTTTCGAAAATATTATAAGTCCCTTTGAATAAAACGCATGATGAGTAGTATTATATAAATATTTTTTTTGGATTATTCAATGTACTCTCCAGTCTTAAGATGGGCTCAAGATACTAAGGCTAATAAAGCCACATTTTCAACACATTTGTTTTTGGCGTAGGTTCAAAAAAATATTAAAAACATTACATAATTTTACGAAATGTCGATTTCATAGGCGCAGGCATTGTTCACTTTTATTCCTTATCGATGTTTTATACAAAATCGTCATAAAGCTCATTAAAAATTTACAATTGGCATTTTTTGTTTAAAATAGCATAATTTTATCAACAATATATTTAACATATTTGTACATTTTTGTAATAAAAATAAGCTAACCATTTTTAGTTCTCTTAAATTGTAAAATAGAAAACATGATTTTTATTCCTTCAATCATATATTGGATATTCTTTAAAAACCTTTAAAATAAAAAATAATACAGTTCTTTCAATCAATATCATTCAGAACAATTGTTAATGCGGCAATGCCCTGTGCTATGTTAGTAATCTAACCCTCCATAGAGACCTAAATATAATGACCATCCTTGAACAAGCATCTAAACTTAAACCATGACAACCATCATCTATTCATTTAAATCCTCTTATTTCCAATTTATCCTCTCTTGATCTAATAAATACCACCCATCGTCAAAAAAAAAAAATGGTTTAGTAGTCTTTCGACTCTCTAATTATAATAATAATAATAAAACTAAACTGAACTTGGATACATTTCTTGTCATTATATAAATTAGGTATACGCATATTTTTTTCTGTTGAGTTTTATCAAATAATATTTTATTTTATTTCAGTAAATATTTTCTTTAATAATTTTAATTATTATTATATTATTTTAATTACTTTATTCACTTTCATTAAATTTGATTATCGGATTAATTTATATAGATTCTAAATATTTCAAATTAGGTTAAAAAGCAAATTAAAATTTTTTAGATTTTTGTTTGAAGGCAATTTATATTATGGAGTTTACTCATAACTAATTTTTTTGGATTTCATGGGTGGTGAAAGGTAATGTATGTACATGATACGTACATTGTTAAATAATATTATCACATAGTAATCAGGTTTTTTTTTATAAAATAAAAAGTGTTATGTATAATTATAGTTTTATATTTATAACTATGAAATTGTTTTAAAAATGTATAAAATAGATACTATAATATGTAATATATTTATATAATTGAATTAAAAAATTATATTATATGACAGTAATATTATAATATTAATTTGTAATTATTTTTAGTTCAATGTCCATTTTATATTTTTATCTTAACTTCGATTATTTACGAAAAATCTATAGTCTATATTATTTAGCCAATGAGCGAGCGTTTATACACTTAAGTCAGTTTATACGAATATGATATTGTGCAGAGAATCGTAGAAACGCAATTGGACTTACTCCTTAATAAAATAGTTGCTCTAGGCACGGATAAAAAAATATGGCAGGAGTACCTATCTGTGCCATCTGTAATGCGGGGTTTGGAAAAATGTATTATTTGATTCTACTTCTCGTCATAACATAGTACATTTTAGCCACTGATGGAGAACATAAAAAACAAATCAATACAATTTATATAGAAATATAGCTACTGGAGAAATTCCTATCCAAGGGTTTGTTCTACAATTAAAACACAGAACTGTCTCGTGCAAATAGTGTACTATATGTATGATAATAATATACGAGTATTATGCATAATTATTATTGATTCATGTATTGTATTTAAACGGTATATTCATATTTGGCTATTACATATTTGTTACTTTATATTTACTAATTGATTGCTTTCGACATAAAATAATACTAAAACATGACTATAATATTTTACGGAGATAAAAATGAGTTTGACATTAAACGTAAGACTTTTATTCATTGGTTTATTTAATGAATAGTTAGTTGGTAGTGAATATTGGTATAATGAATGGTACGTGCGATCTGGTGTGTCTTTTTGAAACTTAAAAGTGAATTAATGATAAAAGGTAAGGAGTAGAAAATTTATACTATATAACACACAGGGATAAACTTTTTAAGTCCCTCTGCGATTAACTAGCGTGTCTAATTCGAGAAGATCAGCAATGGGTAAAATAAAATGGCAACGAAAAAACCTACGTTAAACTCTTTATATCAAGGAAGAATCGATATTATACATTTATATAAACATTAAAATAGAACCCTATACAAAAATTAGACAAATCAATGCGACATCAACATTTTTAACAGATTTTTTAAGTTTAAAACGAGAAATTGTCTTTGTTACAAAACCAAGTATTTAAAAATTTTTAAAAAATGTTCTCAATAATATGGGGCCGTGAATCAAGAAAACTATTACATTTGAAACTTAGTCTAGGTTACCTAGATCTAAAATAGAACCATTGCATGAAATATTATACCCACATGAGTGATAATAAGTGTTTATTATAGGTGTTTGAAAATTTGAGATTTACTATAATAATTCATGGCGCGCCTGGCGCGACACTTATCAAAATTATTATATAGATTATAAAGTATCATTTCTAAAGGCTTAAGCAAATAATAAAACGATTCAGGTCATTTAGTAGCAATCGTTAGAAGTATTAATTCACATAAATAGTGTCATAGCATTTTCGAAATAAAGTAATTTTCAGTTTAATATTACGTATACTGATTCATTTGAATTAATAAATTATCACGGGAAAATTTAAAGTTTGATCAGGGGCCAAAAAAAAAATTAAAAGTTTAATTATCTGAGACTAGTATTTTCTGAATTAATCCGCCAAACAAAGTTTACGTGTTTATATTATATATAAATGTATAATATATATATGTTATAGGTACATAGTATATACTATATACACATAGTATAATACGAGTAACATAATTCATTATATTTTATACCTAATTTATTATTCTTCCACGATGTTTCGTCGAGTAAAAGTTATTTTTCGATAACCCTTTTTAAATTATATTAAGGAATTATAACCCTATTATAGATGTATTCATACAAACAGCAATATTTTACGCTAATCGAATACTAATGAGTAATTTCACATACAGTTGATTAAAAGTGAGTGTTTCTAACACGGTACCGAATTTTATCATTGTATACCTAACATATATAAATATATGTACCATAGAATATAATATATGTGTAGTGCATACATATATACGAGTAGATATATAGTAGTTACATACGATGATAGGTGTGGTTACAACCACAATTATTGAATTTCTTGGAAATCAACTCATTACATTAAAAAAATAATATCAGCATTAAAATTTATTTGTATAATATGTTTACTGCAGTACCGTAAATGAATACGTCTTGTAGTCAATGACGGATTTAAGGAGGGGTGCCGAAGGGCCCGGACCCCCTTGATAGTTTTATTAATTTGTAATGCCTAACATCAAATCCTAAATTGTGCTTATACAATTAATATGAAAAAAATTTAGTGAAAAAAAAATACTAGTTCTGCAACTGTTTTTAGTAGGACAAGTATACGCCAATTAGAATTAAGTGAAAACTTAAATTAAATTATCCTAGAGTCACAGTTGAACAATTCGATTCGACTAAGTCAAAGGGATATTAATTCGAACTAGATATTGATATGAGTTATTACTTATTAGTGTATCATACGAGTTGTTTGTCAATAATAAAATATATAAATAATATTTATAATAATATAATATTTTACCTTTATACCTAGGTATAAAAATGTCCGTACATTATACGTAATATACATAACATTTTATGAGACTTATAAATTTATAACTATCTAGATAATCGAATTATATAATATGTTTATGATGTATTCGAAGTATGTAATGATTCTTTACCAAATAATGAATATACGTAAATTATATTTAAATTTAACTTACGTGTTTAACTATCATCGAACAACATGCTGTAGGTATATGACTTTTATAGTTTTATTTAACAAAATAACTATATTTTATTCACTCGTCATTAGTCACATAATTTATTTTTTCCTTTTGTTAGCGCGGATTAAAAATTTCCATAATACGAAATATACTTAAAATATTACTTTTAGTTGGTACTTTGTAACTAACAATACTTATAATTATATAATTTAAATTACATACGTACCTATAGTTTTATAAATAAAAATGAGAAATAAAATTGAACAAAAATTTTAAATAAGAAATTACTTTTAAGTTTAGCGGAGTAAACATTCTCTAAACGGAAAAATATTGTTCTCGCACGCACGTACCGAACCGTCCGAACCAACTAAAATAGTTTCCAATGAAGTAAATGTCAGAATTATGATGTGGTTTTGATAAGCTAATCGGAATTAGGAATCCATATTATTATAGATAATTACGGAAAAACCACGGTTTAAGATATACCTTAAACTTTAAAGGTATATCTTAAACCGTAAGAAAAACACTTATTAATAAATACACTGGGAGATTATTTATTCCACGCGACCAGTGACGGGTTTTAACCACGGTTATTTACTAGTTGATAACCGTGGTTTTAACTAGCTAGTTGGTAGACTGATAGATATAATTAGAGATCCTAGATAATTAATATTTATTAATTTATATAATTATAATATAATAAATTGTTGTTATAAAATTGTAAAAAAATTGTAATAAGTTTTTTATTTGGTTTATATTTATAGTATATAAGTACATAACCATTAGTTGTGTCAGTGCGTCACCACTTATTGAACCCACTTTTGGTTTGTCGTCCAAACAAGTCAATTGGTGATATATGATATACCCAAGAATAAAAAATATAAAACGTCTATTGAATATAATTATTATAAATATTATATAATATTGTAATAATCAAATATTTTGAAATGAAAAATATGAATTAAGGTAATGTACAGTAAGTGACGAATGTAAACTTTGTCATTGAGTAGGTCACTATAATTACAACTGTATTTTTAATATAAATACACAATGATACTTATTATGATAATTACTGTTAATAATGAAAAACGGTACTAAGTGGAAATAGTCTAAATTTTTTGTATTTTAGTTTCCAAACACTTATCAGTTATTTTAATAATACATTTATACTGATTATTAAAAAAAAAAACATTGATACACGTACACTTATACTATAAAAACACATGAGTACAAAATGGATTCAACGTTCTACCAGAAACCTTCATAGAAATGTACGTATTGTTGCTTGTAGAAAAAGCGTGTCCTCACTGTCTAGACACAACAATAATAAAAACATACATCGTTTTAAATCAATATGAATTCATCGTTTCGCTCGGGATTTAAAATATTATATATATTTTTTTTATGTATAATATATAAGTCGAGAATAGTAGTTATCCATATTAACATTATTCTGCACAGAGTACGCCTTTGACGACGTAGACACGTATTACGCACAGGTTTTACGAGAGAATCGTATTCATACGGTATTTACCTACCGTGTACGGATGGTATTTTGTGATAACAATAATAATAATATGAACACGTTAAACGCGGACGACTAACGACGCGTGGTCACGTGATCGGAGTTCTGGAAGCGACGACTTTTATCGCGCGACGACGGCACTCCGATGTGAATCGAAAACCACCGAGACATGTGCACAGTGTGCACACGAATCGCGCGTTTCGCCTGCCGAAATTAATGTACCGCGACTTGAGAGTATTTCCACGTGTTTAGAGATGGTCGTATATCACGTAGTGGCTAACGGGGTACGGGTTAGTCGAACAATATACGTATAACATTACATTATTACATAATATATCTATAGACTTGGTTTCGGATTCGGTCGTCTCCGAGTGCTCGAAACGACGGAGAGCTCGTTTTCCATCAATGGCTTTTATAGAACGCGATTAAACATTAAACCAAGTTTTTAGCTCGAACCACCGGTATCCGAGAAAACGGGGTCATTAGCACTAATGTGTATTATGACATTAAAAAAAAAAAAAAATCGAAAAACCGTCAATGATTTCGTGTCGTTATTGATAATAATATGGACGAAACAAAAATGTACTTTGTCCGTTTGCGAGTGTTGTGTGTATGCTTATTATATTACGGTATTACGTTGCTTCGTTGTTGACCCATCGAAAAACCACCCCGGGGAGCACTCTTTATTTTCAAGTGTACACTGCAGTTCTGACACTATATAGTATGTAGAAGGGCACGCCTTCACTTGACACACCGACCGACGCTATCGCTGAAAACCTTGAGTATACACACTTGTCTTGCATGAGCGATGGTACTTATATATTCAGATATTATAATAAACACACACTGTGTAGTATTTGTGGAATGAGTTTTTGCTAGAAATCATCCTCGGGCACGTTTTTTCCGGACGTGGTCGTAACGCGTTAAGATGCTATATACATCCACACGAATTCGCTAATTAATAATAATAATATATTGTTTCAGGCGGCGTCAATAATTTTTCCAATGCCAAGAGTAAAATATACAGAGGGATTCACCACCAAGCATGTTAATACGGTATTTTATAGCGTTACAAACTTCTATTTTTCAAACAAGAGCCGTCCATTTTTTATTTTTAAATTTTCAGCAGATAACTTTTTAATGTATCCAAATCAAAATTTGAACCATTATATTTCGAATTATTAAATAATTATTATGTAATATTTATTTGTTTATGAAATAGATATTTTCAATAAAACATAAAGAATGTAAGTATATATCGTTTGTCATATTGATTGATTTAAAAATTATAGTATTTTGATAAAGTATATTTATCTGTATAAACATATAACAGTTTTTAATTATTCAATAAGATAATGACTACTAGATAAATCTTATTCAATTTATAAAGGAATCTATTTAAAATTATTGCCAGGCGCCTGGTACTAATATATTATGTTACCTCTATGATATCCTTCCTGTCAGATTGAATTTTTTTTTAACTTTTTCGTAAATGTAAACAAATACATATTACATAATAATAGATTTCATTTTATGTATATAAGCAATCGATATAATATTATCTTAAGTATACGGGTGTATTCACTTTATGTTAGACACTCATCATTTTAGAAAAATTTAATGTTTTTGAAAATATTTATTTTATATAATTCCAAGTTGATATAAAACAACATTCCAGGGGAGTAAATTAAGTTTTGCAGAGTATTTATATTTATAAAAATCAAATTTTTATAGAGTATTTTATAAGTTATAACTTGAGTGAAGTAATGGACCAATATTTTGCAAGGTATCAGTGATCACTCTACTTAGTCCACTTGCATATACAAACTTTAAATACACGTTTCATAAATTACTCGTCCAAAATTTGAATTTTAAGTATCTATCGATAAGCTTAAAAAATATTTTACTTTTGAATGAGAAGTTTAAAATGGGTATTGTTATTTAAAAATGAGAGTCTTGCGTTAAATGGATTATCTGGTACATTATGTATAATAAATGGGACTAGTTGTTTAAATTTTGATTTAGTTGCATCAATATTTAAAAAAAAATTATCTGCTGAATAATTTAATGTAAAAAGGATGGTTATCATTTGAATAATAGAAGTAGGTATTATCACAAGGCACTCTCAACATGATATAAAAAAATCTTAAATATTAAAAAATAGGATTTTAAAATATACTAAAAAAAATTTAAAAATCAGATTTTAAATATCTGTATCATCAAAAAAAAAAAAGAGAGGCGTGATTATGTTAGATGAATCACTCTGTATATTGCTGATAGTCAATAATGTTAGTTATTAATGTAGTAAATACGTTAAGTAATTTATCGGGAAGTCTTATTTGATTTCAACAATACTCTTGAGTATCCAGCTGTGCTTGTCATGCCCGATAAATAAAAAAAAACTAATTAGTGGTTGACATTTTCTATATACAAAAATGGTAGAACTCAAAAATACTCCAAGATAAAAATATTTATTATAGGTACCTACAATATACATTTTTTATTTTACGACAATGTAGGTAATGTTATATTTAAACACAAAAGTATACTGAAAAAATGTACGTGCTATGTTAAAAAAAAAACCATTTAAAGTGCGCCGAATATCTAGTCAAGTGTAAGTCGAGGTCTGTCGTCAGGAAGAGGTAAATAGAGGCCCAAAATCACTAAACTAATTTATTTTAGGGGTTATACAAAGCTATTTTTTTACCCCGGCTTCCTTTAATTGAAGGACGGCCTTGACTAAACGCTCGTATATTAATAGGATATTGATAATAGGACACTCGTATTTGAATTTTCTCCACCTGATAAACATTAATATAACAATTTTACGTTCATCGTTCATCGGAATCATATTGATTTTTAGTTTTAATATTTGAACTAGTCAACCTATTATTGATGTACACAAACGATTATAAAATATTAGAATAACTCAAAGAAATTATCATTATATTATGGTATCATATTTAAATACCAAAAAATCTGATAAGACAACTTTCACGACGTTTGTTATGTTTTTTTTAATTTATTGATAATACATTGCTATACGTACAGAACGATTCACTGTGTATTTTCACTGATATTTTTTCCATTTATAGTGACTTTATATTAAAATTCTGATTTATATATATTTTTAATATACTCTAGAAAAATTCTACGTTAAATAATTTATAGTAAAAAAGGAATTTTTTTATTTAAAAAAAAAAAAAAACAAAAATGTATATCTTCACAGCAAATCGTTAAAGTTGTATAAAAAATCTCAAGAAATTGAAAATGTGGCATTTAACAACTGAATTATTGAAATAAGGGGGTGAGCATGCCACAAGGGATTACGGTATTATAATGTATAATGTAAACTTGGGGGTAGTCTTTTTCTTGGTCAGCAGGTGGTCTATTCTCGGTTATTTCAGTATTAAGTCGTAGTTAATTTTTTTTTAGGGTCCTGTCTCTGTTATTGCACAGGAAATGCAGATTACTCCATACCGGCTGATGACGCGATTTGTTTTTGACACGGTTTTGATAAGGGTACCTACGCATACGAGCTAGGTATATAACTGTGGTGGAGCCTTCGGCCCTGTCAGTGTTTAACACCGTTTCCTAGTACCGCGAGCGCCGCGGTGCCAAATTCACAAGAGACCGAACTCAGAGATGGTATTACTGCAGTATTTCTAAATTAATCACGATCGTCTGTTGCTGGCTTAACTTTCGTCGTGTCGTTATCGTCATCCCCGTGTCCCGTCTACATAGTTATATACTCATCAATTGACCCAACGACAGTACAGCGCACATAGCTGTAATATTATGATGGAATTATATACAGGTAGGTAGGGTTAGCGTCGGGAATTATACATAAGTCATTAATTTAACCAAACTATACGCACACGGAAGATAAGATTTGCGTGGATTTGGAAAGTGCAAGGGGAGTTTGGTTTGAGTATCGTATATAGGGCTGGACGAAAAATTCAAAATAATGTACCAAAACATTTTTTTTTGTCAAATTTAAAAAAAAAATCTTGCAGAATTCCACAGTTTTAAGTATTCTTAATACCTGAATATTTTTTTATTCAGATTAAAGTTAATTTAATTTTCCATCGAGACTTGTGATCTTCATTTTTACATCTTACAGTTCCTTCCGTAAAATTACAATTAAAAAATAATAATTATACTCGAGTCACTAAAAATCTTTTTATCATATTTCAAAGTAATTTTTTAAGTAAAAATCTTATAATAAAAATATTTATAAATCACTATAATGCACTAAACCGGGAATATCAACATTGTTAGCTATAAAAGTAATGCATCTCTTAATTATATATAATCATCTGTTCTATAAAATTAATAGCCTTAAAAATGCAAGTCATAATTCTTATATTTTTTTATATTTATGTTTTTGAAATATAGAATTTTTTTAATAAGTATAAATTCACTTCAAGTTGCTATCACTATTTCAGTAAACTTTGGAACACGCGAGCGTAGTTTTTTATGTATGCGACGAACCAAATATTAAAGACGATAGTATGTTACCTACCTACGACAATGGTTCAATGATATATATGTATCTTTTGCTACTCATGTATTACCTACTGTAAAACTCTACCTACCAAAAAACTATATACATGTAATATACTACTTATCGTAAAATAACATCTACCAAAAACCTTGTATTTTAGCTACTAATTAATTAAAATTTATGGGACTAAAACTTACCTAATGTATCGCTAATAATTATCATTATTGTCAAGTATTTTAAAATGTTATATATTATTATAATACATCATAATAAATAATAATGTTCTTTTTATTTCATCACTGAAAAGAAGTAAGTTACCGAAGTCTTGGTGGATATATATCAGTTATCATGATGGGTATTATATTATTATATGACAGAGAATATTATTTACCTTAATAACTTAAGTCATAAAGATA
The DNA here is from genome assembly GCF_020184175.1 of Aphis gossypii. Lineage (NCBI taxonomy): Eukaryota > Metazoa > Arthropoda > Insecta > Hemiptera > Aphididae > Aphis > Aphis gossypii. Next base: position 19,168,868 of record NC_065532.1, on the reverse strand, counting down.
CTTGCATGTTATAAAATGAAATAAAAATACCGAGTACCTACGTTTTTATAAATATTCAACAAGATATTGAAAATAATTTTATAAAGTCGGTTAGTTCAGATAAGCACGGTACCTACCTATATAACAAGAAAAATGTTTTGAAAATATATCAAATAATATATACAAATACACATATTAGAACTACTTACATTTGCTTTTGTTTTTATTTGTTGTTGTTATTTATTATGTTCATGTTAGTAGTTATATGTATGCATGTATACACCGATAGGTATATAAAATATAGCAAAAATATAAATAATAATTACTAATTAGGTACTCAATTTGAATTAAAAATTGTTTTGAAAGAGACTGGGTGGATGGATATTGATCGATTATATTTAACAACAGTTACAACTTCCGTTAGCATCTTCTAAATTTTAAGCCTAGTTTTATCTATAGATAATAGTAAAAGGAATTTTAACTATTACAGCATAATAAACATATTTCATGAAACCCAAATTTGTTTCATAAAATTCGTGACTGGTTTTCAATGTATAACTTTGTCGATTTTGTATGAAAGTTTTATTAGGTACTAAACATACATTTTATCTATTATCCGACCTAACGGAGCTTATACAATTTTATAATTGTATAATATATTTATATATTATTATATTATATAATAATTATATATTATGTTATATTATATATTTCAAACTTTCGTAGTTTGTTTTTATTTTTGGCAGTATTGGAAAGTACTAGGAATATTTAACTTTTAAAAACTATTGAGTATTTTATAAAATAGGTACATTTAGATACAATTTTCTATAAGAAATCACCCTAAAAGAACAAAGTTGAAAACTGAAACATTTTTCGTACACCTACAGTCACAAAAAAACATAAATACATCATTATTAAACCACATATTTTATTTGGTACGCATTTAAAAAAAAAACTGTAGGAATTGAATGATGATAGTTATTTTTAAAATTGATTTAAAAGAAAATCGTACTATGTGCGCTAAATGTGATTTGTAAGATTTTCCCATATTGCATTATCAATTTAATTTTAATTTACAGTTTCAGTAATTTTTTTTTTTTTTGTTATTATAATTTGTTTCTATTAAAGTTAAGCTACTGGTAAATATATAATTATGTAAAATATTGTTTATCACGGTTTTGAATATACTTTATAATAACGTCAAAATTAAATGGGCTTCTTTTGGTTTTTCAGCATAGAAATTCTTTGTACAGAGTTAAAGAAACAAAATAATTAAGAGTCTACTAAATATTGTATAATTTTACGTAAGCATAACAAGAAATCTTTTCAACTTATGTTATACAACAAAATGCGTTACTCTGAGACTGCAGTTGGGTATAAGCATATTGGAATAAGTTTATAGTTTCCAAGTTTGTTCTGTTTTTATTTTTTTATTATATAAGACGTGAAGGCAGTTATGGCACCACTTTTAATTTCTTTCATAATTTTATGTTATATATTATAATAATGTGAACTTAAGTATTCAAAAAATTACAGTTAATTAATTTTTAGCCCTTAGATATAAAAAATAAATAAAATTTTTTTAGCCTACGATTTACTTTAATGGTACTATTGAGTGTCGTGTAAACATTTCTTCTTCCTTAGTACGGATCAAGGATTTTTTTATACATACATTTCTTAACTTCACGTATAAATTTAAAAAACAAATATTAATATCAATACTACCTTTTAAATTTTTAGTTATAAAGTGTAATAATAAATAGCAATATGTATTGTCTCAAATTTTTAAAAGTACTACTCATAATGACTACACAAGGTCTTTCATGCGTAGCTTATGTAGGTCAATATAATTTTGTTCAATGTTCTTTCAAAACTTCGATTTAAGTATGTTTTACCATAACTCATATTTTTTTTTTTGGTTGAAACACACCGGCTAGCTGTGGTAACATGTTTGGTTTTGAAAATGATCAAATACACCGTCAACGTAGGTTTTTCATTGCGTAATACATGTTTAAATAATGAATATTTAAGTAATAATAATCTCCGTCGTTATGATAGTATACAAATAACAACAATAAAATAATAATACACAGAGCGATATCATCAATACCATGCGGCCAGCTAAAACCAGAATAGAAAACGAGTAAAATATTTCTTCGATCATTGTAATATTATATGGTTTCAAAATAAATTGTTAAATAATAACACCAAAATATATATTTTTTATATTATAGGTACCCACGTGGACGGTACGTCAATAACATATTTTACAGGCCACCTTGCCTTCTCGTTATAAAGCTGCTCTACCAGTATACAGTCTTAAATTTAAAACTTTACAAAACACTAACGTTATAACGGCCCCATAAAAATATAGTTTTGCACTCAAGAGGTATAGTAATAAAAGAATAATTGTCTTAATTATTAAACTGCAATATGAATTTTAAAATACAGTCTTTAGGAGTACCTATGTACTAAAAAGTTCCAAAAAACCGATTTTGAGCAACTGTATCATTGAATAAAAAAAAAAAGGAATTAAAGCGTGCTCAGAGAACCAACCTATATACATATTCTTACTGTATATTATATACAGCATTCAGCGTAGTAACCTGTAGTGGGTTGTGTTTCGGGCGAATGTCGTCCGTCGTATATTATGCTTTATTCGATTTAATGACGCAAAACTCTTTGAAATGGTATCCCTTTAATTTATTATACAATATTGTTTTAACTCGAACCAGACTTGCAGCTGTCGTCTAAACACTCTAAACGATGTTTTCAGCGTCCGTCTCTCCTCGCCGTTGAATCCACCCACGATACGTATATAAGTCTCTCTCTTTATCTATCGTCCTCTTCCCAATCTTCCTCTTTGAAATATCGTTTCTATATACATTATACATGCAAAGCGAACTTTTTTTTCTTTACTCCTCGCAGTGTATAAGACGAACGTACAATGGCACTTAACCATCATGCCGGTTGTCACTCCCCCTACCATTTTTATTAATATATGATTTTAATAATATCACATGCAATCATAGGAAAGAGGCGTTTACTCAAACAACTCTTTTCTTACGAATTAAACGATATATATTATTTTAAAAGCAGTCGGTATATACTTTATATATAATTTAGATCCCCAGGCCAAAGCGCGCAGCATTGTATTACCACGATTACCACGTCCGTAGCCGCGATTCGTCGCCGTCGTCACAATTTACACAAAGGACGCCGTCATTTTATCGTTAAGATTTCCTCTACGACAGCGACGGTGACGGTCCACTGGTCCAGTATAATAATAATACGTTTTATCATATATACGTATTACGCGTATATATATCCCAAAGTTTATTATTATTTAGGCGGCGTTCGCTTTATTTGGAATTATAATATAAAGTAAAAACCTTGTAAGAAAACAAATTATAATAATAATAATAGTAAAACTATTTATTTTATTATTAGCAGACTCTGGATATCATAATACTCAACATAGAACTGGCCATTCATCATCATTCATCATTAATGTATTACATATTATTACTATTATGTTTATCACCGAAGTAGTTTTAATTTATCAAACTAAATCGTATTTTTTTCAACGGTTTTAACAGGTTTTTTACGCGTTTATAATTAATACGTTTTATATTTGAGTGCAAGAAGCTATTTAAATACTATAGCAATTAGAATTTTTTTCCTCTTACACTCAATCGGTTCAAGTATTTTTGAAATTTGAATCTAAACGTAGTTAACATTTGCTTATTTAAACAGTATACATAATAGTATAATACATATTAATTATATTAGTTTAAAACACATTTCCAAATACTACATTGTAACACAAACAGTTTTATACACCAATATTACAATCTAATTATGGCTGTTAATATTCACATTCCACAATAATATATTTTTTTTCGGTATAGTATATGTTTTTTAAATTTGTTTTAGATAATCTTAAGGGTTGCGTTTATTATATTTTGTAAATTATTCTAGATCTTACACAGACATATTAATTAATACTTATATGTTAATATTTTTTAAATACATAAATAGTAATGTTACACGTAAAATTATTTAATAAATATATTTAATCAAATTCGTATAGAACAAGACAAATATAATAAGTTCAATAAGTACATGTATTGTAACATTTTATAAAATTAATTATGTAAAAAATATATAACTTAATTAAAATAATAAAATAATATGCTATTTAGGCGTCCTGAATTAATTAATGAATAATGTTTTTATACATTTGTTGCTGGTAGCTAAAAATTCAATAAAAAAGATTGAACCCGTTCGACGAAATATCAAGTATAATAAATATATTATAATACAATAGTTATTTATTAAAAACAATAAATCTATTTTATCACTTTAATAAACATTTTCGATTACCTATCGTGTATTTAATGATCAGCTATTTGGCATTATAATTATACAATATATATTTCTTAGTCCAGACAGCCCAAAAAAACTATAAGTATGTTTGGAAAATATCATCCGACGTTGTCATTTAAGTTTTATTAAAACGTTTTGATTTAAATAAAACTGCATTCCCTTAGCTTCACTGAAAGTTAAGTGTATACAATACATTTTGCGAAAAACACCTTAAAAATTACTCATTGTAATCATTATTACCGCCAATCTTTTTTTGACTGAGCAAAACGCTAAGAAAAAGGAATAAAATAAACCATTTCCTTTCCTTAGAGTTTTGCGTTTAATGGTGTCGGCTGCAAGATGTGATACAGTAAACTTCATTAAGACGATTAATGATCGCGTTCAGAAGTCGGAAATAAAATTTATGATTAGTCTGTTGCCAGTTTAGTATAGAATAGAAATAATGTTTTATGGGTGAGCTTCCAGTCGATTAACTATACAGGTGATGTTTTTTCAACCTGTTATGACTTGTTAAGGTGTTTGTAAAATAAAGAAGTATGTACAAATCAAATCAAATATTATTTAGGTGGATATGGCTATGTCTGAAATAATATAGAATCTCCGTATAAGTAGTAATATATTATATATATTGATATATTTTAATTACAAATTTAAATATCGCAAAAAAAAAGCCAACGTAAAAACTTAATAATGTTCTAATGTTCTAAAGTTTAATTTTTAAGAGAGGAAATAGGTCAATTCACTATCATACTTAAGCTAACAACACAATTGGCTATTCTTTCTGAATAGACATCTACTATGACATCGTGCGAGGGTCAGAGGGAGAAAGCATATAGTGCGCTGATAATATACTCTAAGGGGATTTTAAACGAATGAATTTTTCATGCGATTCGACCAATAACCTATATAAAAGTAAACAATAAACATACTTCTAGTAATTCAATTTTAATTTTAATGGATAATTTGAATTTATTCACTTAGTCTCTAGTCTATATTTTATAAAAAAATATAAATCCAACATTAATTCTCTAAAAACATACTTTACATAATACAAAATATATTTAAAAAATTTATTTCTTCATGTTAAAAATATCACATTTGGGTTGGGAACGTTTAAAACATTTCTACAACATTTTGCTAGACATAGTATTAGCTCTTAGGAGGCATACCAAAGCAGAATTATTTATGGTTTTCTGAAATTTGCCAAATTTGTTTTTGTAACAGTGGATTTCAAATTTATTTATTTTTGCTATTTTGATATTTATCAATTTTATACAACAAATATAATATACTTTAAATCTTGGTAGTTTTTTTTAAGTTCAAACACATTTAGTTGTATACTTAAAAATAAATATTATCTATTTATAATATATTTTGTAAACTTGTATCTATTTTTATACGCAAGAACTTAGCATCTATTTATTATTTCATACATTTCCAAAATTCTTGGAGCAACGAAATAAACTTAAAGTTTTATTTATTTGTAGATGTTATATAACACTGCGCTTAAACAATAAGCGATTTTAAAGACGAATTCATAAAATTGGATTACAGTGTTGATGGTAAGTCATTAATTGTATTTGCACGAAACTGTTTTTCCGCAAATAATAGTAACTAAACTGCTAATAAACTCGTATTTATTGAAGTAGTATGTTTCAATTCCTTAGAGGATATTTTTGTTAAATTCAAATAAAGTAATGATAAAAAAATTTAAATTATTCAGTTTTTAAAAAAGTAAGGATTTTGTTTTACAATTTAATTATAATTTTTATACGTATTTATATTATAGTATAAATTGTACTTACCTAATATGTATCGAAGATTTCACTCGTAAATAATAAAGTTTAAAACTTGGAAAAATCATTAATTAATTCACTATACTTAGTTTAAACGTTAAAATAACCAAATGCATCAATAGTCAAATTATATTATTACGAATTATACATTGAAGATGATAGGTAGGTAATATACTAATATGCTTAATCTAAATCAATATGAAAATAATTAGCTATATTATTTTATATATATTTTAATAATTTTAAAATGTATTATAGAATCCTACTTTAGAAACTATAGTTAATATTTTTAGCAACAGAAAAAAAACCTATATAACTATATATACTACAAAACTATCGATAAAATCTTTTTCGGTATCTAGATTTTTGATTCCACGAGAAATGCGAAAAATATATAAAACTAGAGTACACTAGGAACGCTAACAAAATATTCTTATGATAATAATATATTGGTACTCGTATATAATAGTACATTGCCCCCTATTTATTTTTTCTATTTGCAAGGCAATTAATAGTTAAAATATGAACAAGAGTGTAAGACCGGGGTGTGTTCCGAAAATCTAAATTAGGATTTTGGTAAGGCCTTGGAAATATAATTCGTTAGGTACTGTAATTACGTATTGAATCATTAGATAATTTATATTACCTTTCTACTGGTATTTACCGTTTTCGTTATATTATCCATTTATTTAGCAGTGAGATTTTGAGTAAACTCCCACACATTTCCTGAAATTTCGGAGAATCCCGTCAGCGTTGTTTTCCCAGAAATTGCCCGTCCCTAATTACGCATCATAATCGAATGAACGAATGTGGATATTTGCCAACACGCGGGTTACAACTTAAAAGAACATGTAAGTTAACTGGTGCGTTGTATATAATATTATTTTTTATAAATAAAGACATATTTGTTTTACAATTATTCCGCGAAACATATTCTCGCGCGAGTGATTTATGGTTATTTTTTTCTTCGGTATTACCTACATGACGAATAATATACAATTTTTTATATTCGTGCATAGCTAACGAAATAGGTGGCACGGTAGACGAATTTAAATAAGTTATACTGTACCTATTTCGTTAAGTTGTAAATAATAATATATACAATATTATACATTATACACTAACCGCGTGCATAAACAAAAACAAATATACACACTGCAAATGTATACACCATTACGCACCTACCTATGTAATATATTTAATGTACTTACGTGTCGACTTTCCTTTATTTATATAAACACAAATGTCATGCACGTTTAAAACGTACAACGTTCATTTTTATTCATGTGCGCTGTACGTATAAAATATACGTAGTAGTTGGGTACAGAACGCGTTTGGATGGTACAATTTAATATATATTTTAAACGATCATTACTAACAGTTAACCGATAATACCGTAGTATACCATAGATAGGCAATCATCTATCGTTTTTGGATAGTTTAATTTGGATATCACTAGTTGCACATGTAGGAAGTATAAGTATATTAATTGCTCGTCTCCTATCCCTACGAGCAGCTAGTGGGTCAAATTTGAATTAAAATAACGATCATCAAATGATTGGATTGGAGTTGGTTTAATCTATAGCGTATTTAAATTATTGTCATATGGTTTGAATTTGGCGGTGGTGTGTTATAATTTTATAAATTAATATATAACACTGATTTTATGGTTGATGTTTTTAATTGTTGTATTTTTTTTGCCGTATAATATCATTCGTGTTGTAGACTGTAATAAAGAATCACAGATGTGGCATGGCAATTTTTTATTGCAAACAGCACCTCGCAAGTTCTCATCAAAACAGAGCTGTCCCAAAGTTTTTCAGACCCGAGGAAAAATTAATACGGTGGCTTTTCAATCATCATAACACGATACAATAAAATAAATATTATCAAAAAACTATCTATCTAACTATCTCAATTGCTATTGACACTTGTAAAATGTTAGAAAATGTGCCCAACAAAAGTCATTCGATTGCATGATATCGGTGTTGTGTTAATGTACTTGAAGTTTTCAATATTAAATAAACTAGCAACTACATATTATATTGGTCATGCGACAGTAAACAGTAAGAACTATACAATGAATAAGTAATAACGAAGGTAGTGAACATTCAATAATGGTTAGTAGATCATAACTATTAATAAAAAATATAACTTATAACTAATAACAGTGATTACGTCTTATAAGTTATTGATTACTTATTAATAAGCTAGTCGCTGCGCCTTGACTCGACTATAACATTATCTTAAGTAATTATGTTTTTTAAATATTTTACGTATAGATACAAAATCAACAAAAACTATAAAAAAACAATAGGTACATAAATAAATGTTTTTTTATGGCAGTATTTTATATGTACGAGTACTTATTTGGCTACCTAACAGTGATCCTATATTATAGTCATCCTATGAACAGATATTCCCTTACTGTGCAATATTATAATAATTAATATAATATACATTTTTTCAAAATTTTCGATTATGTGGTATTATTATTCATCTATATTAGAGTTAGAGGATAATATAGCAATTTATTGTGTTTATTATATGTATTGCAGAATTTAAACCATATAATATTATATAAGTTTAAAATGTAATATGTGTATACCGTAGTAATACATGATGTCAGAAACGTCAAAACTGATCTTAATACGTTGATATAAAGTAACTATTTTAAACAAAAGCTATGATAATATATGAGGAGAAGAAGGAGAAGGAGAAGGTGGGTATGATGTTATCATGGATACATAGAATTTCAAAATTTTAACAACGACATCATTTTTTAAATAAAACGATAATAAAAACGACTATAGTGCTGTTTAATTTATGAACTGGTACATATCATTCATATGATATATTTTTAAAAATAATGGCATTAAAGTGCTACATTTCTATTTCTAATGACAATTTTTAAGATACTATTTAAAAATAAAAATATATTGGCTCTTAGGTAGTACATTTTATCGCCGGTTATTGATTACTATTATAACAATATTGTAGAACTAAAAATTAAAAATTAATAAATACTTATGTTTAGTAATAATACCGACTTACTTCAACGATATTATTATATAAGAAAATTAAACACATATAATATTGTAGTAATATACTAGTATTATTTTACTTAAGTAGTAATACTGAAATTATTATTTATTGTTTATGTATTAATTTTAATGGTTTGAATGAACTCTTATATTGTAAGCTATATTATGTGGATTATTTAAGTACCTAAGTGATATTTAATATTTTAGTAACACACCAAAAACAAAAAAGATCTATTAACTCCAATATATTATTTAAATTATAAAATTATCGTGTAACAATAATTAAACTTAATAAATTTAATAATAAATATTCCTGCTAATGTAACAGTTATGTAGTAATAGTAATAAAAACATAACTTTTTTTATTTATTAGGTACCAATTGAATTTTTTAGAAAATATTCACAAATTCTGAAATTTCAACATAACATAATTTATGTAAACTTGGAGTAAAAAATACTTTAAAATGAGAGGGTCGAACATCTTGATAAACTTTTTAATGACTTAAAATTTAACTTTGGAGTCTTTATTGTATTTTCTGGTTGATTTTATTTGACTCAAGAGAAGCATGTATTTTTAACAAAAAAAAAAAAAAAAAAGAAACGCTGCTCAAAACTGAAGCATTTCTCTTAAACTTAACTGTGTTCCATAAAACAACAAATTATTTTATGTTAAATTTTGGACATATAAGTATACCTATAATATAAGTATAGTACCTGTAGTCCTTTTAATCGTGTAAACATATGTTCTTCCTAATGTTTGTAGCTTTAACGACACTTCAAAAGATACATTTAGTTATTATAATGCTGCAGTAATTACTTAAGAGGTATACTGAACAAACAACCAATTATCAATGAACAATGACGTCGGTAACCTATAACTTGTATAGTATACAAAGTAACGAAATTTTGAAAATACAGAAAGTATGACTTATTATATTCTATGATAATGATTATGTTAAAAATAAAGTGTGTCCTAAGCATGTTGCCTACTAAAAAATGTTGATAAATAATATTTTTCTATATTTTTATTTTAAAATATCAATAGGTATTTACTAACGTTAATTTTAAGTACTTATTTTAATATGATTTAATCGTTTAGAACTTTTATAAGGATTTTTTTTAGATATATATTTTTGACGGAATCTCTGTGTTTTAAAAATAACAATAAGCTATTCTCAAAAACGACGCAAAATTCTAAAATAATTTGATAAACGTGTTTAATTATAGAAGATCAATTTTGTTTTTAATTTTTCAGACGTCAAAATATTATTAGGGGTTTATCTAAATTACCTTCTCTTTTCTTCAGAAAATTTCCTAAGCAACTAACTTTTTTGATTAAAGAACTAACATTTAAACGATAATTACAGTTTTATCTCATTATATAATGTACCTTTAATAGGTACAAAACGTATAATTAGTATAATATACAACTATTAACTATAGTAATTAATAAAACTTAAGTCATTTAACCTAAAACTAATGCGTTTATAACTTGTAAGATTGTAAACATCAAAAGTTGATTACCTATATTTTAAGAATATATTTTATCAATATATATATACCTATTTATCCAAGGTGAACGTGAACAAAACACAATTTATCAGAAAATCAACTACAATGCTTAACAGTTATCATCTGATTAATACAATTCGATGTAGTAAAATTTAAAGTGTATTAAATGTGTATTCAATTGTTATGCTTATGAATAATTTATAAATATAAAATTGATGAAATTAACACAAACTCTGAAGACCAAAATACGCTCCAAACAATGTAAAATAAAATAATAATAATAAAATATCATATTCAATGATTAATTATACTTTGTTATTTTTACATAGATATTTGAGGATTTCTTTAGACATTAATAGTACTTTACGAGGACGACACAACCAATAAATATAATGAATTTACGATGTATACGTATTACTTACTATTAGTTATACGTCCTATCTATAATATATATTTAAGCTAAAAATATCTCTAAAATAAACTTTAAAAACACATAACAACATCGATATAGAAATATAGTTCAGTTCCGAGAAAAAGTTCGAAATGTTGATCCATACAAACGTAATAACATAAACATCGTGTGACATAATTATACTCTTAAAAAAAATATATATAACATCAAACCATTCAAAACCAGGATGAAAAGTCAAAATGTGCTTCACACACACATACTCGTATATATATATATATATATACAAAGATGTTTATTATTTTTTGTATAAATTGGTTAACAACAGAACTAAAAATACAATGAAACAAGTTACCAAAACTTTAACGAATAGGTAGCGCGCCAAAGAACCACACGACTTTTGTTTAAAAAATATCAAACGTATAATTAAGTGTTGTAATTTAAACGAACAGTATAAATTATGTCTTTTAGACGTCATAATGTAAAATTATAAAATTGTCAATCAGAGAAATTATTTCTAAAAATTACACAAAGTGGGCATAATTTTAAATAAGACAGTATCGTTTGGACAATGAAAAATAAAATTACATACATCAGTGCGTATACTAATTATTTATGACAAATATTGATTTCCAGGGCTTACAATATTATGTATTTATGTATTATACTGTTCACGAAAGTTTCGTTAATATAGCTGTTAAACATTATTATATCGTATAACTCGAGATTTTAGACGTTGTAATGTAGAAAACCACACAAGAGTATAATATCTACTGACTCAGTCACTCATAATAATAATAATAATATGAAGTTTATTATTAACTAAGTTAATGTTTTGATATAGAATAATAATTATACAATTTGTTGAAATAATACATAAAAGCGTCGATAAATTTTTTTCATAAATTGTTTATAACTAGGAATGGGCAGTACTCGGAATCGTGTAGGAATTTATGAAGATCATATATAAATTGTGGGTATTATAGTTTACGTTTCTAAAGATTAAATAATAGTATGCAGTTTAAATATTCAAGTTTTCTTTTGCTAAATCTCTATTTAAAAAAATCACTTACACTTACTACTTAAAAAAGTTTCAATTGCTATATGTAATATGTATATTAATAAATTGTACCTGTACCTACTGGTAGATGATATATTGGTGGAATTGATGGGTTCCATTACAATTCTTTAAGTTCTTAATACATTCATTTTGTTTTGTATTTTATCTGAAGTTGAACAGTCTACCTATATATAATATATATACATACTTTACAATACGTTTAATTGATTACAAGGTCTTTTAAAGAAGATTTGATATAAGAAACCACCTATTGACGACATTCCTGTATTGCAATATAATAGTATGAAAAAATAAAGATACATTAGAAAAATAAATTATTAAATAATTTTATATGAAATAATATTTTATGGTGAATTAAAATCTTCTCAGCGATTTTTCAGATGCCTACACCTCGCGATCAAGGTCTAAATCCTTTTCCATATTATATAACTTTTAATTACCAAGTGAATAGAAAATAATATAAATTGACAGCTAAATATCTATAACATATAATGTCATATGATGAATTTCTGAAGTTACGATAACAACATAATATAATCAACAAAACATTTTGCAATTTTATGTTTATCAGTTCTTTTAATTTCTTTTAGAATATAAAATCTACCTAAGGTTATGAGAGTAGCATACATATATACTATATAGTCATATAAATACTTAAAACTAATTTACTCTTTATTCTGTATAAAATAATATAATAATAAGTATGAAAAAAAAATAATATAAATACTAAATAATTAATATATTAATAACTGAAATCACCTCGTAATTTGGTAATAATTTTGTAATTTTGAGTTTGGTATTCTTGAGAATGTTTCTTCAAGACATTGTTTTACGGAATTTCGCCAACAATATATATAACCGTCACGAAATATTTACACTTCGAAATTTCATTTTTGTTCAAGTATACACCTACATAATATACATAATATATTTTATAAATAAAAACCAAGTTTTCGTTTGGTTCAGATAACTATAAAGAAAACCTATATTTGAAAAAAAAAAGGTTGAGTAAATATAAAAGTTTGAGTCGCACACGCCAGCTACTGTTCTAACTAAAATTAAGTTGTTCTTGCTAAATATTTAACGAAATGTTTGTACAGTATAAACTACACAAAGTGCATATATATATATATATATATATATTGTATATTTGAATAATGGGGAATAGATTTTTGCATGTTTATTATAGAATATAATTTATATATTGTAATGCAAATTTAATATAATTTTATAAACGTCATTCTATTATAATATGAAATATTAATAATAATTTTAAAATATAAATTTCAAAAACACTTAAATACCTAGTTATTTTAATAAACCTATTAATTATTACATTATATTATATACAAATTATATATTATTATAACAAATATTTATTTAGTTTAATATTTATATTTTTAAGCATACATTTTTCTTTCATTATTTAAATTGAACGTTTTCAAGTTAACCTTTGTTTTATTTTTTTTTAGTAGATCTTACTAAAACAAAAATTATATTTAATTTATGATTTTTTTCATAAGAGTCTACAATATTTTTGTAAGTAGGTACTAAGCTTTTCCTTAATTATAAATTCTCTGTTGAGAGTTTAAAACAAATAATACAGCGTCGGGCTGATAAATAAACAATTTATAAAGCTCTTTATGTAGTTTTTCTACGAAGTTAGTCATAATTCCTAATTTATTATTTTTTATAACATCCCGTGAGAATGCTAATTAAAATTGTATTCATATATTTTTCAATATCAATAGCTATTTTGTTTCATAAAATTTTTTTTTTAGATTTACGGTATTTTTCTTAGGTTGCATATTTCAGAATGCATTACCAAGCTAAACAGCTAGAAAATCAAAATAGAAATTTAACCAAGATAATTACATAATTTTATAAGTACATATACATAATATATAGTGTTTCATTATTTTACTGTTTCACGAATTATTGCTCTTTAATAGTTATAAATGTAATAATAAGTATAATAACAATATAAATATTATACGAAATAACTCTATTTATTGTTCAATTCAGTGCAATAGACATTTAAGGGGAATTTACTTGACTTTATATAAAAGTGTGCTTTTTGCATTGCATTGTGCTATCGAAATACTTAAGTTGAGAAATACGTTATAATAAACATTGGCCATTGCGCGTGTTCAATATGATATTATATTGCGATGTAACAAAAAAAAAAAAAAAAAATAACCACAAATGACAAACACCTTGAATTAATGAGTTTTATTATTCCTCTTATCTTGTTTCAGCATACGAATATGCGGAATATCATGTTTACTTAAATAAAGAATCTTATAACGACGAAATACGGAAATTAACTTCAAGTGACGTTCGCGTTATGTGTCGAACTTAAAAATAAAAACGAAATCATCAGTTTCAACCATCTGATATTCTGCAATACGATAATTATATTGACGACAAAATTGTATATGGTACCTATGTACGACAATCGTTGAAAATTAATCATTTAATTTGTATTTTTATTATACGCAAATATATATGAATATACTAATATAAATATTATGTGAATATTTATATAATATGCGGTAATTTCTCCAATTTAAAGTGTGACTTCACTAATCAATTTGTGAAAATACAGAAAAACACTTTGCAAATGAAAAGTCAATGTTTATTATTTATAGTCAAACATAAATTCATGTAACATTACACGATTGTATGCAAATTATAATTTCGATTTCAATTCGACAAATCGTACGCATAATATTACTATCGGAGTTGATTTAATACTTTAATCTCAAATACAAAGTGTACTATTGAATAATAAATATAATGATAATAATTCGTATTATTGAATTATAATATTAAGTTCGTATAATTGAATGTCGTCAAGTAGATTAAATTCCTCGACTTAAAGGTTTACCTATATGACATTTTCTGTAATTTATATATTTTTATTAACCTGCGGTGGCTTGTGTAAGAATGACAAGGAAATATTAAAAAAAAAAAATCAATATTGGGCACAATACAGTTTATTTTACATAACAGTATTGAACATTTCTTACGTTCGTAGTGAGAATTAATATTATTTAGATTTTAGATGAATACGTTGATAGAGATGAATGCGGAAAGTTGTCGATATTCGATAAAAACGCAGCTAACGGTTGAAAATGTTAGGTTGATTAATATACTTTAACAAACATCTATAAAATATTATGCATAGAATGTAAATTTTTTAGCGAATTTCATAAACTATAAAATACGTATGGTAGTTGAAAATAAACTCGAGGCAGAAACTATCGGAATAAAAAACAGTAACGTAGTTGCACGAGAAAAATATTAATATTATTCATTATTCGCTACAATAAAATGTCTGTCTTATGAACACATAATATGTAAATTAGTAGTTAATTAAAATCTAGGTATACACATTATATACATATTATTATTCAGTACTTACCTTTAAAGTGTTTAATAAAGTTTATATCAATTTCATAATACTTGTCAGCCATCATTAAAAATATAAATAATTTATTTTTATATTTGAATATAATATATTATATTATCTAAAGCAAATCTTTCTATTTCTTAATAAAGTAAACAAATCAAATAAATATCAGGCTGGTAGATTCACAAATCACTTATTTTAGTTGTCAATGTTTCATTATACGTATTCGTAATGTTATAATATATGTATACGGATAATAAATAAATACACAGATTATGGATTAGATAACTATATACATATTATTAAGTTATTTTTAAACGAACATTATTATTATATTTTTTACATTTATTGTGAAATAAGTTAGAAGATTGAATGTATGCGACCCATTGATAAATATAGTAGGAGTTGCCCATTGGTTTTGTACTCATTGTTTTCTTAAATAATGGTTATTTATTATTGTATGTGAGTTTACCGTATATTATACTCTTACCCGTATATAGGTAGGTACTTAAAGTTTATTTGCTTCGGAGAGCTTGAAACCTGCAGGGTGTTATAACTCTTTTTTAAAAGTTTTGGAAATTTTCAATATGTTTCTTATCTCACAGGTGAGAGTGCGTCATACATTTAAATAAATTGTATTACAATTTTCGCCTACAACACTAGGGAATATTCAAATAAGGTATTAAGTACTTTATGAAATATTAAACGCGATTCAAAACCGTGTGTCAAATACCTATTATTACTCACTTCACGCACGTGGACATATTATTATAATACCTATGTAGTGTTTTAAAACACCAACACGTACGTTGTACATCGTATATATAATAACATTATGAACACTTGTTGGAAATTTACACTTTTGTCATTATTGTCGACATGATGTTGTATATAATAATATGTTATATAATGTAATGTATTCGAAGACTCGGAGTGTATTTTACGTGATTGCCAGAGAGGGTGAAAGGTTTTATCCGATGGGTAAAATAACGGTCTTCCTATGGGGTCTAAAGTTATTTTATTGCTTACAGTATAATATACTGTTCTATAAAATGTAAAAACATGTATACCTATAATACGCCGGCTATACCGAATACGTCGAAATCTTTATTTACCAAATAGAGAAGTATGAGTTTCAAAATGTAAGACTATGTAGGAATGTAGTTCCAGCGTAATTTATGTCTAAAGTGAACGCTCATCTTGTCAAATATATTTATCACCAGCTGCAGCCACAAAATTGCAGAACTACCCAAAATGACACGGGTGCCACAACAACGCCTTCGATTATACGTTCAACGAATGATTACACATGCATTTTTTTTTTATCAGGCGTAATATGATACATTTTTATAATATAATGGGGCGCTAACATCATAGATTTTGCCAACCCCTTTGGGGTTTTGTGTAAAATGACTTTTATATTTTAACACTAATAATTTTTATTTATTTTTTAATTTTTATTATTATTTTTTTTTTTTACAATAACAGAGAGATAATATGACATGTATATCTATCAGATTGAGTATCTATACGAGTACATATTTTTAATTTGTATGTGTGCAGGTTTCTAACATTTTGAGTAAAATAAAAGCAGAAGCCTCATTTTTTTTTTCTAAAAAAAAAAAAAAAAAACACGGAGACGCGATAAAATAATAACTTTTTTGGTTTGTTTTCCGTCAAATCCTATCAATAATATTCGAAATAACTTTTATAATATTTAAACCCACCGCTGAACTGAGAAAATTCAATTCAAATAGTGGTTAATCTATAGATCCAAATCTATAAACATTATAAATATAGAGTGATTCACTAAGTATGCTTATCACCAACCATTTTCTCATTTTATTCAAATTCTGATTTTCCAAATTTGTTATTACTTACAAAATATCCTATGGAGATATAAACTTCTATTTTTCAAACGAGAATCTACTATACACGTCTTTATAATTGTCCGTAAGTCTTTTTAAAAATAGTTTTATAAAAGTTAAAAATAGGTATAGCAATTTAATACTATACTGGATCTAACTAGTATTTATTATATTTGGATTACTTTTACAAATAATAGATGTTGATCGATTAATTTAAATTTTAAATTTAATTAATGAGTTCATATTAATTACTTGTAAACATTTCAAATAATCATAGATCCTATACCTTCCAAACCCATCAGCATGGATTTATTATCCTTAAACAAAGTAAAATACCTCAAGAACTATTAATTCAAATTTTGATTTTGATAAGTCAACATTTTTAGAAAAATTATCCACTAAATAATTTATAATAGAAAAAGAAGGTTGTCAGTTGAAAAACAATTTATATCTCCACAATTTAGATTAGATTAATGGTATTTAAAAATTCCAAAAATCAGATTTTGAACAGATCAATGGAGAAAAAGAGATGAGCATATTCACTAAACAACACTGTATCATATAGTTTATATCTTATTTTTTAGTTATCCGTTATTTTATAGTACCTTTTCTTCGAGTTTTTTTTATCGTTAGACGTCTCATATTTTCCTATTGTTATAAAAAAATGAAACGAAATAAAATAAAATGTAATATTAGGTTTACGGATAGTTTCGATTTTTACGCGCATTTTATACACTGAACGCGAGTGAAAAATCGTTCGTTTTATTATAATGTGTATTATTATGTTATCCACTACGCCAACCTTTTGCGTGAATTCATTTATTATTATTATTTTTTCAGCAAAGGTCTATACAGTATAATAGCTAGTGCAGAGTGACTTGATTGTATACGTATGACGGTGGGTACAAAATACACTAACATACTAGTGTATATAAGTATCTCATACGGAAAAACTTGCAACAAGTCTCGCGTTCGCGTGATTTTCTTTATTTAATACCACCTTTGTCTGGAATTCCGTCTACATTCCAAGCACATGTATACAGCACAAATCGGGGACGGTAAACCTTTTAGTATCTGTGTGGAAAAAAATGAAATTTTCATCTAAGCAGGCGTGTCACAATGAAATAATTTAAAAGCACACACAATCGAATCAAATATTTATTGTAAAATGTTAACTTAACAATTGTTTACAATTACCGCTATAACATATCGATCAACCTGAACACTACTAAAAGTCAATAAAGATAGTGGTAACTTTTTAGAAAAACAATTCATTTTGATGACTTTTCCACTCAATAAGTATTGCAGGTTTCGGTATTAATATTGAATGTAAAAAAAAATTTCTAAAAATTTGTGTGTACTACATGCCATAACACTCAGGGTGAGATTATAAGGATAAACGTGCCTGTTTAAATGCAATGATTTTATAATATGAGTTCTAGCAATCAAATTAGTTGTTACACCAACGAAATTTTTTTTTATTCAATTATGACAAGTGTACATGACATATACAACAATATAAGGGTGTGAGTTTTTAGATATATGCATTGTTTTTAGTTTACAGTAAGATAAAACTTCAGCACAACGTTTGAATTGGGTATTATTAATTTCACTTTGAAACTTTTTATTTTACATTTTTTGTTTTTTGTTTTTTTTTTTTGAAATTTGTGATATTTTGTGCCTTTTTCATTTTTAATAATTTCTGCTAATCAAAACACGCTGCATATATCGAATGAACTTTTTTTAACTTTCACCCTATAAATATGTTATAAATTGAGTAAGCACGTTGGGTATAATTAAGAATATCTTTAATTTAAAATATTTTTTCTTCGATACATTTTTATATATTTTTTTAAAATGATATGATTTTATGTATTAACAGTTACACTGAATTATTTATTAAAGTGTATAAAAGAATTACAGTCCACGACTACATGACTATCACGGAATCTGGTGGATAGAAAATATTGGTTACTTTTTGATGAACGCATTATCTTGATGGTCCGACTCGTCATTTAGTCTATTTGAAAAAAAACGTGATCATTGTTTCATAGCATTTAAAAGTAGAATGATTTTAAAAACATTTGAATATAAAAAATAATATTTATAATATATGTATAGTATAAATATCTATATTATTAAGTAAATTGTTTTTTGTTTTTATTGAAATCAGTTAAAGTTTAGATGAATTGAAAAAAATAGTAACGGGGAAAGTAAATGTAGGATATATAGTACCTATATCCTATAAATATATATATATAATATACATAAACAGATATATTAAAATGTAGTGTTATAACACAATTTGCGCATGGAATTATATAAAAACACAAAAATTCACTTAGGAAATTAGTAAGTAATCAGTTATAAATGAGCCACTAACTATGTAAATATATATAATGTATAATTTATATTCTGGAAACACTTAGTATACGATTGGAAGTCGTTCAAATACAAACGATATATGCCCTAGGTAATGTCTCGAAAACATCCGAAAACTATACAATACTGCGGAAACAGTCGACAATGATGCAATGCACGTGAAAAGTTTACGAACAGCGAAGTGCAAAGCTGTTTGCTCGTCTTGCGATATTATAAAGTCCAAACGACGACGTATAGCAAATTCAATACGCGCAAGGCCTGATATGGTTAGTGTTTAAATAGAGTCCTGTTGTATTTTATTATATTTTACTGTATACAATATATATATAGCTATTTATGTATTCAATATTAAGCGACCAAGCGAGTATTACTTTATTTTCTTCGTGACTTAAAATCTATTCAATGGCATATAAATATAATATATAATACATTATTATAAATGTACAATAATAATAATAATATATAGTATCTTGAATAAAAATTAAATTCATAAAGGTAGGTATAATTGATCTACTATTCTGCTCTTCTATATTTAAAATACTTAGAACTAATTTATTATTTGTTCGAAATTCAATTTTCATAGCTCTGAATAATGTTCTACTTAGGAATATACAATTAAACCCATACGCTGTCATTCAAAACAGTAAAACAATTAAAAAATTATAAAAATAGCATACAATTTTTTTTTTCAAAAATGTTGTGAAACGACTGAAAATTATGTACAAGAAATAATTTTAGGAAAAAAAAATAAAGAATAAATTACATTAAATGAATCACCTTCTATATAACCAATTATATAATAATTTCTATTGCAGTTCCAGTTTGCCGCCACATAGACAACTATAGTTGTTAATATAAATGTATACATTTTTAATCCCATTATTGAAATTACTAGTCAACATCATTATTCTATTTTGTGTCTACATTTATATTGTATTATTTCTGTACCCAGCTGTGTCGTGTTTGAATCGTAGTCTTAACAACAGTCACCCCTACATTTTTGACAAAATATTTTTAATTGATGATTTACGATAATCATTTTCAAATGTTGCTGATATATAGAGTATAGACATATAGAGAATATATTAAACTGGGCATATTCAACAAAATAACTACCAAAATTAAAAATTAAAATAATGTATTTTTACATTAGTACATGGGAATATAGTTTTTTTCTGCAATTTGAAAAATTCCGAGGAGAGTTGGCCTATTATATAATAATAGTTATTTATATTTATAGACATGTATTTAATAGAGTGCACCGTATCAGATTACATCAATATAACTGTATTGTCGTTGGTAAAGCTCCACACAACTTAACCAATTCCATACCTATAGTTTAAAATAGTTGTTTATAATTCGAAAATGCTATAGTTATTTTTTGTTTCACGTAGATACTTTCGACGTTAAAAAGTCAGAGTAAGAAGACGGATAAACAATTAATTTGCCAGTAATATAATTTTCTACAAATATAATAACTTCTCGAGCATCATAATTATATTATTATATAATATCTAGTTTAATTCGGACGGAAATAATATACCTAGTATATTGTAATCTAAATACAGAAATAATGTATGGTTAAAATACAAGTTCTTTTTTCGTATATTCTGGAATGTGTTGATAAGTAAAAAGAAAAAAATACACTTATTAAAATTTGAATTTTTATGGTACGTTAAAAACCAATCACAGATGGTCGTGTGATTTTTTAACAATATCATTCCAAATTAGGATTGACTTTCAGTCGACGTAAATCCTACGAGTTTAATACAAAACAAAATCACTGAACCATGAAGTCATAAATTAGAAACATTTCTTTATTTATTATAGCTATCTCTTTTTCAACAATATCTATTTAGCGTTTCGATCGCCCGTATCGGATTAGAAGATACTTATATTTCATTACTTTGATTGATGACGTTCTAGAGTTATTGGGTAAAATGAAAACACGCAAACAAAAAAGTGTTATCCCTGAAAAAAAGATGTTGTACGCACGTAAAATGCATAAGGTACTAGAAATATAATTAGTCGATACAGTGTTACATCACACATTATACGTCTAACTAGTACAATAGCAGGGTTAATAAATCAAATAAGACAAAATACGTAATACCTGTGAAGACTGAGGTGCGAATTATGGTCAAGTATATAAATTGATGCGGTGGGAATGTACAAATGTTGTACCATTGTTCATTTTTAGAAATTAAATAATATTTCAAATTCGTCCGCGACGCTGCCCAATGACGCTTTTTAGTACAACAACAATTATTTACAAACGCCTATAACATGCAAATGTTATTCAAACAACAGTTTTTTTTTCATTCCTGAAGTTTACGGACGACTGCAATTCAATGGTTACACATCTAATTGGTGTAAATATTTAAAGAATTTCATTAAATACAAAACTCGATCTCTAGTCGTATACCTAATAATTTTATAACTCTAATGCCAAGTGCGATTATGTATAACGATTATTATAAACGTTTGTATTCAGGGTGATTCATCAAGCATGTTCAATACCATTTTTATTGTTAAGTAATTATTTAATTCAAGTTTTATATGTTTTAGAATTTTTAAGTATAATAATTTCAAATTATTATTTTCAAACATTTAGGTTTTCTACATATTTGCATTACCTATTTAACGAATTCTATGTAGCGATACAAACTTCTTTTTTTAAATGAGAACCAATAAAAGTTTTGAAAATGTTAATAAATCTAAATAAAAATTTTATCTAGTAATTTCCGAGTTAATTTTTTAAAAAATAATATTGTTTATTTTTAAGGAATGTAATACAACCTTTTTTTTTAGTGAAATTATAATAATTAGATAGCTTAAATATAACTTATATTTAAAATTATCGAAAAATGAATATTTCACAACAGTTAATCTAATATTTAAAATATTTTTATAAAATATCTTACAGTAAAATAATTTAACAATGATTACTATTGTTAGAACAAAGTAATTTCAAACATAGTACTGATGGATACATATCTTAGAGCACCATAGAATCCCTGTCGCATAATAAACGTACATAATATTTTATTTTATTTAATGATAATTCTTTAAATTATTTTTAATGTTTGTATGGAATTCTAAAAAAAAATAGTAAATAATACACTTTTAAACGTTGTAGTATAATTTATTTTGGAAATTATTTTACTAACCAAAACTAATTTGTTAAAAATTATATTCATTTTTTGAGTTTTAATATTTTATGTTGATGTGTGCATCCTCTTTGCTACACCTCCAATAAACAAAACAAAAATAGTAGTACCAATCCAATAAGCTATAGTGTTTACCGTAAAAACAATTTTAATGTACACAACTTTTTAATGACTATATTATATTGATGGATTATTAATATCAGTCAACACTAACTGGGAAATATTTATTATTTTTTCAACGTGAATCAAAAATCATAAACAATAAATATTGAATTGGGAGCAGAATAAAAAGTTTACAAAAACAAACATAATAACAGCACTGTTAGGTACCTGTAAAAACATTGTTTATGATAATTTAAATTTAAAAGCCGACTGACATTATACAAACAAAGTACCATTTTGTAAAAAGTCTAATAAAAAAAGTTTAAGTGCATTGCATATATATTATGCATTGCAAATGTTTTTATTTTAATGTCGTGTGTACCGAAAATAATTATATATACATTTATTTATAACTTAATTTTTTTCTAGAAATAATATTATCAATGCTTTGGCTTTTATTTTTACTTTATAAAATACATAAAAATACACATTTTATAATTATTACTGATAACTATTGATACATTATTATACTTGAAAATATTATTGACAATTTATTAAGTAATATTCCTAAAATTTTTAAACCAGTTGTTGAATAGTAATTTAAACAATTTAAAATATGTCTAAACAAAAACTAAATCTGACAATATTTGTTGATTTAAATAGATAAATTTACATTTAAACAGAATATTGAATACATATTTCAATAGGTATTAAGTATTTAATACTTATAGTTGGTATACAGGTATATTTTATTTTTAAGAGCCAATCTTGAAAAGTATTTAAGAAATGTATTTAAATAGGTACTATCATGAACGTATAAATATATATATTTGAAAATTAAATACTTTTATAAAAATTTATTTTCAAAATACAGAAGAGATATTCGTTACATTCCAGATTGTTTTTTATAATATTAATTTGTTCAATTATTTTATTTATAATTGAAGTAAAATTATTAAATATTTATTTATTTTTATATTTAAGTATATAAAAATGAAGTAGGTACTACAAAATTCTAATGATATATAGGTACCTAAATGTGACATAACGATTTTAAAATAGTTATTAATAGTTTTAAAATTAATTTTCTTACTTGGTAGTGCAACTAAACAAGTAAAATTGAAAAAGAGTATTTTGATAAATATTTTTAAAGTACATGTAGGACGTATAGGTACTTACTAAAATACATATTACATACAAATATTTATAGTAATTTTTTACTTAAAAGTCATTAAAATGTATTTTAAATATTTCCTGAATGGATGTAGCTGTATTTAAATACAATTTTAAGTGTATATTTACAAGAATTTTAAGATTATGTATAGTGTTTTACACGTATTTTTTATATAAATACGAAACTTACGGCCGAATATAACCCTGATTATAATGTACATTATACAGCGAACCCATTTAATACTGATATAATTTTAAAGTACGAGTGAATTATTGTGCTTATCTATAATTAAAATTGAAGATATAAATTAAATTTTTTTTAACTTTTGATATTTCTTATTGACAACACGTATTGTTATTGTTGTTACATATGTGGGATAGCCCTAATGGCTATTAGCCATATAAAAATACAGTTGTAAATTTGGTTGAAAAATTGAAAATAACCGAACTTTTTTCTAACCCTTTACTTGATAAAGCGTAAATTATTAACAGCAACAAAACTAAATGGTTCAGTAGAGACTTCTGAAGTATGTAGATACCTTTTTAAATAAAATAAAATGTTTATAATACTACAGACCACCAAACGGGGGGGGGGATATAGGAAAATTATATAATATATATATATCATCGCGACATCGAAATAATTACACGATTAATTATTATAGCTATACTTAAAAATTATAATCATCGAAGTCGATTTGAAAACAATTATTTTCAGCGGAAATTGATATTATAACGTTACGATAAAATTACTTCGAAATGAGACAAAAATCGATTTGCTCCCCACTTGCGGCGCATTTCTCCTCTCTGTAAACATTATTATAATTATGTTTATAAATCTTTGCATTTTAGTAAATAATTATGTTTACCGAAAGTATGAAATTCGAATATATATTATTATCGTATTGAAAACATCGTACCCACACAAAACATAAATGCCATTCGTTAATATTTATATTTCAGTTTGTGCATTGTGGTATAAATAATATTATAATATTACATCTCAAGCTGTGCTGAATTATATTCTACCCGTGCAATTATAATTGTATCGTAACCACATGAGAGGGCGGAAACCACACTTTTACAGCAAACTTAAATGTATTTAGAATATTTCGTTTATTATTTTATACCTACCTACCTAATAATAATATAACCGATAATACTCGATATGTATATTAAATTATTTAACGATGAATTTTTCGACGGAAAAAAAATTAAAAAGTTAATTTATAAATCGTTTTATTTTTTAATAATAGTAGTTGTAATAAATAGTCTAACAAAAATTGAGTAGCAACTCACTATTTTAAAATAATAAAAACGCTATTTTGAATAAATTGATAGGTAAACTTAAAATTTTGATATTTTCTGACACGATTTTACTCATTTCTGTGAACTCATTAATAAAACTAACCTATGCGGATGGCAAAGTAAATAAAATTTAACAAGTACCTAGTTCAACTAAAAATGTTAATAACCATATACCTACATCTCAAATTAAAACTGTTACTTGTTAGTTATAATTTAGCAATTAATAAAACATTGCAAACATGGTGTATTATATTATATTTTAGATATATAATTAAATAACCAAAATATAAAAATAATTTTGTACTTATTTACTAGTCACTGAATAAAAGGAATGAATATATTATATTTTATAATTGCATTTAAATGCAATTTTAAAAGTATTTTTTCAAGACAGTTATATACGCTCATAAACTTGAATAAAAGAAATATTGTTCTATAATTTTAAAGTATTATTGATAAATCGTCGATTTAACGCAGTACGCAGTGCGTGGATATTGACGAATGCATTTGTGCAAAAATCAAACCCTAACATTTTTTTATATCAGTGGCCGCCAGTTGGTCATTTTGACCCGGATTTATATGCTCTAAAAACTTCAGAAATATGCACTATAAAATATGCATTTTCGTTATTATTTTGTAGGAATATACACTATAAAATAAAAAACATGCAAAAAAAAAATTCGAAAAATTTTCCGCATTTAAATACAAATAAATTAAATCGAATATTACGCGCACTTGGATCACTACAACACGAAGAAACAGACACGACTAATTTATAAATTCATTCATGAAAAATACTCAATAACAGATTACTACTTGTCCCGGTATAGGTTTCAGATAAGATAGGAAAACGACTTCGTTAAATTACATGGGCTATAGAATATTTAACTATAAATACGTTATTTTAATTAAAATAAACAAAATATTATATATTATAAATTTAAAATCCATATATATGCAAAAAAAAAATTGTAAAATATGCAAAATAAAACTTTTTTTTTCAGATCTATTGATCTATTATCTATTATCTATTATAATTCAAACTTGTATAGCTTATCTAGCTATTTTTTCGACTGTTTAGAAAAAAACATGCAAATGTATATAAATCCAGACCCTAAATTCTAATATCATAATAATACCGTCGATGTTTAAATTTAACTAGACCGTGAGCCAAACAACAATCATGTAATATGAAAATATAAATATGTATGTGGATATTTGGTGCAGACTTATAAACGAACCGAAGATAATGTACGATAATAATTGGTATGTTATAATATTGTAGTAAATATTCATATACGATAACAACTATTTTAGGTTCACTCAATAATATAATAGGTATTACTGTATTACGTATTATAATAAAATAACGCATACATTATATTATTTACATCTTTTTCGCTTCTCCACCACCTCTCTAAATTATAACGGAATTAATTATTGTTTGCTCTTCCGGCGGTCAATTCTTGGTTTTGCCCGACATCGATAATAAAATAAGATATTTTAATACTACATATATAACAGGGATGGGCAACTGGCGGCCCGCGTACCTATTTTATCTGGCCCGCGCTACATTTTCAAATTACTTTATATAATTTTCAACTACAGACATAGAAGTGGATTTCACTAAATTGTCTATTGAAAAACCTCATTCTCAAGTATCACAGTAAATAATTATTGTAAATATAAATAAATAAAGATAAAAAATAAATGTTAGTAAATTTGAAGGACCTTTTTTTTTCTTTCTCCTAACCTATCAATTTCATATTATTTTACTTGGTCCGAGTTATTTACTCCGAAACTGCAGACCTATAAATAATAAAAATCTGTTTTTAGACTAAATTAATGTATTTTACTATAATGTGTTAAAATTGGTTACAAAATTTTGTTCGAATGGCGTTTACATGGGGTCGGTGAGAATTTTTGGGCGTCTCGAGGCTTGTCGATTTTGGGCCCAATTAACTTACACTTATTTGGCTACATATTTAATTTTTATGATACCTGTGTATGTATATATAAGAATATATCAAGCACTTGGATTTATTACAATATTTATTTTTTTATTTTTTGAAGTAACAATATTATTTAACGATAATAATATATATATAATTATTATATTAGGTAGGTTGAATTAGAGTGTTCCATATTGTTCCATTAATAATGTTACACCCCATTCCATTTGGTGTTGGAACCGGAATCATAGAATTTAGACGGGTTAGACAACTTAGCGAAGGGAGATTTAAAATATTGCCCGAGTGATGCCGGCCTATCACAGTATGACGACCAGTGTCGATGTATTTTGTACACATTGTGTTAACAACTAACAAGTAAAAATTTGATCCAACATATTATATATTAGGTATGTAATACATTGTTTTATTATTATTAATCATGTCAGTCGTTACCGACGAAACACTATTGAATTTTATAGTATCCCATAAAGCTCATAACCTGAATATGAATAACACAATAAGCACACATATTATAAAAACCAATAGTTACAATCTTATCTTAATTCATTTATTTTAGAGGAGTTACTATACTACATCGAAAAGTTCATTTTCAAGGAATTCTTTAAATGTTTATTTACGAGTGTTGTTTTGAACTACAGGTGGGCGTCAGAGCTTTTTGCATATTGACGATTGTAAATATAGATATGAGTGACTTAGTTAAATTTAAAATTGTTCTATTTTCTCGTAGAAAACAAAAGTTTTATTTTTAATGTTTTTTGGGGATCGTCATTATATTATTTAATTTTAGTATAGTGAAATTTGCTTATCATTATAACAATTTTTTTGTTGCAGTTGCAGGGCTCTGGCTCCCGCTACC
Source organism: Aphis gossypii (assembly GCF_020184175.1). NCBI lineage: Eukaryota > Metazoa > Arthropoda > Insecta > Hemiptera > Aphididae > Aphis > Aphis gossypii. The sequence continues at coordinate 19,140,411 of NC_065532.1, read as the reverse complement.
CTATTTTATCACTGGCCCTGAATATACGATATAAATTTAAAATAAATTATTCAAACATTTTATAAAAGTTTATGTAAAATATATAAAACACAAAAATTTGAATAAAATCATTAATAAATAAATACATGGAACTGAGAGTGATTGGTGAATCATCCTGTTTACCAACGTACAGTTTTTATATTAAAAATTAAAAACGCCATCCCCATATTATATTTCTCGTATATTTTACGACATTTAAGCTCTAGTAATTATGCTTGCTTGAGTACACACATATATATATATATATATATATTTATATAGCAATAGGCGGATAATGAAAATAAGTCAGTTCGACATATTTCGACCGTATAATAAACATGACTAAATCGAACGCAGTTTAGACAGTGTAGTATAATAAGTCTGGTAATTATTGCTTAGAGTACAATTTGAACCCGAGTCTCAAATTTTGAACTTTTACTTTAGAGAAATACTATAATATAGACTAAATAAATAGGTAACTAAAACTAACGGAGTATAAACATGATTATTTTATGTCCGTTATAATAATTAATCAATTCCGTATAATATTACATTAAATATAGTTGATAATTAATTATATTCATCTACATTACCATTATTATAATCACGGGCGCCCATAGGACAAATTTCATGAGGGGGGGGGGGGGGGTCAAAATAAAAAAGTTCTCAAATGTAAGGTAATAAAGATAATAATAATATTATGCCCTCTCCAATGGGCGCCCATGATTATAATATGTAAAGTGTAATTATACCCATGAATTGTAATAAATTGAATTTATAGCTATTGATATTTGATATTGTTGTCTGTAATTTCAAATACATCTATGTCTCTGATCAAAACGGATAAAAATTGAAAATTAATTTTAGATATTTACAAAACTAATTAACTACAAGTACCAATTTAAATTTGATTAGGTGACTATAGTGTGATATTATTATTTATTAGATATTAATTTATAAGAGGAATTTCTAAAAATTATGTTTTCCTATTTTTTCGTTACTTAAATCTATCTGTGAGAAAATTTGTTCAAAAGGGAAACTGAAATCAACCCTAACGTTAACGACTAGTTCCACAGAAGTAATCCGCACTAAACCAAGGCAGATTGACGAAACGTGTGCTACGTTACGAACAATTTATAAAAAGAATAACTGATATTGTGAAAATTATTTTGTGGGGAAATATTTAACAGCTTAGTGAAAGTCAAAAAATATGTTTTTAAATTTTCATGGATTTTATTTTTTATGGCATAAGAAAATTTAAATACCATATCAATACATTGCAATTGAAAAATATTTTGTATGTTAGGGACGTTAGGGTTTATAAAATCAACTTTTTTTATGACAACAGAAAGTTACGGACTTCATGCGGTTATTTAACGCCTAACTTAAAATATGTATAGAAAACTTAATCTCAATTAAATATGATATAAACACTAATGCAGTAGACCAAATCAAATGTAAAACAAACATTTAAAGTAATTAATATAAAAACTGCAACAAAATATTATAAAAGTATTGGATATACTAATTATTATTCATTGCGTTTGTTATATAAGTTATTATTAAAAATACATTTAGTTTATCGTTGTACTCACAGTTATTTTACTTCCAAAATCATGGAACAGTCTTAGTGTCTTCAAAACAAGCCATTTTTCTTAATACAATATAAATTTGTGAAAATCGTAAATGTAATATATTTGGATATTTGGAATAAACGGAGTAGACTTGAAATCTTTGTTAGAAAAATTGTCATTTGACAGTTCTTCTATTTTTTTTTGTTCGATATCTTTCATAATTTCACAAATCGTTTTCAAATCAGCATCATGAACGATATTATATTTCACAGCTCACATACATCACAAAACCACGCTAAATTTTACTGCCCACGTATTTCTGGACTGATTCGTGTGTAAAATTAATTTCTACATATTGCAATACACTTAATGGACAATATTCTCGTTAGTTTTCAGCTACGGTTTTAGGCGATTTTACTATTCGATATTTATTTCCATTATTATTCCGAATAACATCATACTGACATCTTATTTCATGCGTATGCTACAAAACATAAAAAAAATTCAAATCATGCAAGCGCGTGTATACGAGCTTGGGCAATTTAAAACGTTGATATAACAATAACATCGAATTTGCATTGTTAAAAATTATTATTATTTATTATAGATAGTGCAACTGCAACCAAGTATGTGTTGTAGTTTTTCCAACCATCTACTCTTGGATCAATTATACTTATATATACAGTTAAGCGTGTACATAGTAATAATTAATGTTTACGACCACGATTTTCCGGGTCAGTGTAAGTACGTATATAACAATATTGGTGGACATCTGTGATACTCGACGTAGTCACGGTCTACTGAAGTGGCTCCTCTAGGGTTAGTCATACGCATATAGTTCGTGTATAGCCGACAGATTTCCGATGATTCCAAATGTCCTAATCGCCACTCAATCGTTTGGTCATGGAAATGAAATATCGTAACAGTTCTAATTTGTGTTCACATTTTGTGCTACAAAATATATGTTTCATAATTCTTATGGAAATGTTAATAAAGTACACTCATTCAGTATTACTGCACAATATAAACACTATTAATGATTAAAAATTAATAAATTAATATTTTGAAAATGACGTAGGTATTAATTATTTAAGTTTTTTGAATTTAGGCTTAATATATATTACATATAAATATAAGAAAAATTAAAGGGGTGGAATATTTTCAGGGATAAAAACTTTTATCTATGTCATCAAGTAATTTTCATGTGAATACAAAAATTAAAGAAAAAACGTTTTCATAGTATAAAATTAAATACCTACCTATTTCATTTCAAATGTATTCAAAATAAATTGTATTTAAATGCTTTACAAGGCTGAAAAATTATATCTAGGACAATACTTAAGAACAGAGTCCATTATATTATGTATATTTAATATATCACAATGTGAAATAGTATAATAATAAAAGTTATAAAAACAATTTTAATCGAAATCGTCAACTACAGACTATAAACTCTCTGCCGTTTATAATAAAATTTTCAGCAGGCTTTAACTGAATGTGTACGATCCCTCTTTCAGACATTTCTGCGCTCAGCAATAATACACACAAGCCGAATGAATAATATTATGTGCATTTAGTATAGGTGAAAACTACCGTATTAATTTAGCGATTTCCTCATTATTTTATTCACGTTATTCAATTCTAAAGATTGACGAGTATAATATAGCTCTGAAGTATAATCAAAACAACTATATATTATAATATATTATAATAAATAAATTATAATTATAATTTCTACAGCGAACAATCACTGCACATGTTTTTTATAAATTATATATTGTTTTTAAAATGTTCATTTATGAATGTTTTCTAATTTGTTAGACGAGATTTTTGTTGTAATTATAATATACTAGTCTTGCGTGAGTATTCAATAAGCAGGGAAATAATGTAAAAATAAATGGATATATTATACACACTGGCATAATTTATATATAATATTATATCTGTGTGTAGTGTACGTGTGTTATATTTTATATAATGCCATATTATTCTCAAATCATCGTATGTGAATAAACCGCTTAGCTTTTCATTCCGACCGAAAATCGTCTGTTTGTTACTTTTATTAGAAAGCAGATTTCGCGTTGAATTATATATACAAAGGAAGTATACATACCTCGGAGGAGTAAACATTTACACAATGAAAGTGTACAGTGCACACACTACACAGCGTATAATACATGCGTTGAAATTTCATGATACAGTTTATTATACTTAGGATTGGGTATTTCCCGGAAATGTAACTTGGGGGAATTCTATGGAAATCGATTACTATTTATTAATTATTATGTTATCTAATGTCGTATTTCAATAAGATTCAAATTCATGATTTAAAATATAAACAGGCGCAGAATTATCTTATAAGGAACAGAAAACTGTTATTTTCATTCTCATTTTCAATACTCAAAATTAGAAGTAAATTACATTACGTGAACTAATTAAGTTAAGATTTTATGTTGAATATCGAGTTAAAACAAGAGATAAAGCACAAAAATGCGCAGTTAATTATTGATAAATGGTAAATGATAAGTGTTTTTATTACCATATATAATACAGAATAATAGTTATTACCTATTATTATTGAAAGGTAACGCAATGACACATCAATATTTTAGTTACTGTCTTATTATTAAATACTAAAAAGTATAATGTTAGACCAACCCAATTTAAACATAATAGTTTATTTTTATAATTACGAAACGCGTAAATATTGGAGTTCATTAATTTCTTGTACTTAAAATATTTATATTTACGAAAGCTAAAATAAATAAATAGCAAGAAGAGTCCATGACCAGTGACCACTGCACATCTGCGACTTTTCTACACGAAAGTTTTTGAAAAAACAGTCGATAACGACGTAGCTATTATGTATAAAAAAATACAATTCTACAAAATGCATATTTATTTTTTTTTCGAGCGATCATAATACTTTGTTTTAAAACAATGTTATATGAATCGTACGTATTTTGTGTATACACGAGTACACGACCCATTATTATTATGCCTCCTAAAAAGTTTTAATATCACAACATGCGTCGACATACGTGTTAAAAAAGTGATTGATGAGAGTTGTTTTATATTTAGTATTCTTCATAGGTTTTCTCTTATATAAATGCAAAAACATCAACAATACGTCATATATGCTGAATTTATTTCCATAAGCGTTTTTATTTAAGATCAGATGAAGAATGAGTACTTAGTGGTAAGACGGGGTAAGAGTAATATCGAACAGCTTTTATTGTAGTTATTGTGTGCTAAGAATATCGATACAACAAGATAGTACCTACCTATATTACAACATAATTTATAGGAAGTTCAAGACAGTACACGATTCATTAAATTAATCCTACAATCTACTTTAATATTAAAATATAGTTTATGTCATAAGGTGTTTAATTAGTTTTTTTGATTAATTCATTTCTTTTATAACAATGAGTTATGGTAGGGAAAAGTAAAATTAAATATAACATCATATTTTAATATTAATACATTTTCAAAAACTATTTAACTAAAATGACTGAACAGTGAAGAGAAATAATAATAAAAAAAAATATTATGGCTGCTTAATATGAATTCCAACATCATTGTATAATTTGTTATTTAAATGAAAAATACTGTGAAATTTAAATTTGTTTATTTAATTAATTGAAATTATTTTAAATTGTACTTTCCCCTTGCAGGATAATGTCATGTTATATTGTCAATGTGCTAGATTTTTCGTTAATGATTATAGAATCTGGTAAATAGTACCAGTGCGTGTTTTAGCAAGATAATTTGATTTTGATTTTTATGAGTGTTATAATAAATAATGATTTGGTATTCAATCTTAAAAATAGTTAAAAACAAAATATTTGGAAAAAGGTAACTATAAAGTGTATAGTAGGTAATGCATTTATATGGTTCACGTCACACTTACTCCGCCTGACCATACCCAAAGTCGGCACTTTATACTATTTTATTTAGGACTACATTTTTCACCCTAAAGTATTTTTTTCCTGCTAAACCGATAAAATTCTATTATACTCAATGTTACTTTTATCGTCCTACAAGTTTTCACTATAACTATTAGGCAAATGATTGATCGACGATCGTCAATAATCGTTTTTTTTTGTTTATGTACAACTGCCGTCAGGCGTGTACTTATATAATCCAAAATATTATATATTATAAGCTATAGCAATAGCAATACGTATATTATCTTATAAGAAAAACAATCAAAATATAGTGTTACTTCGACATATATAATAAACTATAAAGCTCCATATTTTTGTTTAAGCATTGATAATACAATATTATTATTTTACTATGATGTTTGTGTAATCATGAACACGTGTTATAAACTGTAAAACAACCAATAGGTATAACTATACTGATAAATATTATACTTTTTATCGTGTTATTTAAATATGTTTGTAAGATTTTTTTCCATACAAATTTGTAGATGTTATCTTAATGTTTACTTGATTACATTTAATAGTGTTTCAGAATAGATTTAAATTTGGAATTATTACTGTTAACTAAATTTTAATTAAACGTCAACAATATAATTCAAATATGTACTTTTTTATTATTTAATTAATTGCGGTAGTCGAGATAACACGGTTGTGCACCGAATGTAGTCGAGAAAACACGGAAGTACACCTTAAAATATAAAGAGTTTTGTATTTTAGTATATCCTCTCCATCTCACAAGAAAAACAAATAGATATACGTAATATAGTTACTTATTACGTCTATAATATAAGTTAAGATTATTATCTGGAATAAAATTATTCAGTTGGTAATTCTATTATATATTATAAAATCTAAGATCTATAATTAAGCAAGTACATAAGTCACACATAAAACGTTATAGATACCATTTATGTGAGATGTAAATCGATTTTATCGGATGCACAATAACTATACATAGGTACACGATTACGAACTTAGTCACAATAATGGAAATATATAAAATATTATATATCACAACGTAATATGAAATACAATATTCCTGTTCAGTAACATATATACGTAAGTACATGTTAAATTTAAAAAATTAGTTTCTAAGACAAAGTAATTTAAAAATGAAGTTTCAAATACAATAATTTTAAATTTCTCATTATTGATAATTGGTACCTATTATAGAAGGTAGAATTATTTTTTAATAAGTGTTTGACTTCATGTTAATCTAAAATAATCTTTATACTCTTTATACTTAATACTCAATGTATGTATATGCTAACATTTTTGATATGAAACTTCTTTTGGAAAAAATAAAAAAAAAAGGATAAAACATACTTGAACTGTCGCGGAAAGCCATGTATCGGAAGAAAAGAAAATTAATATAAACATTTAACTTAATGTTGAAATCTACAAGTAATTGTATTTTATACTACGAGTAATATCTTAAAATACTGTTAATTTTAAATTATTATGATTAATATATTTATAAATGTATTGACATTTTTATATAATTCTATTTTCAAGGTGCCTTTACACTACATACTCGAATCGTGTTGTCTATATTTTTTTGTATTGTTTACTTTACTACATTACTTATATTTGTAGGCATTTTATTTAGAACCTGATTAAAGGCAGTGGCGTAGCTAGACATTTTTTCTAGGGTGGGCCCGATATTTTGATGTAATAAGGATTATCGATGAATATTTTTACTAAATAAAAAAACATGATATAAAACATTTATTTTTGAAGAAAAGTGGGTAGGCCCGGGCTTACCAGGCCTACCCGCTGGCTACGCCACTGATTAAAGGTCGAGCAGCAAGTCTTATATTTAATATTTCAATACTTTTACAAGTAGCAATAATTTGAACTATATTTGCCATTTGATGTCTGATTACAGAATCAGACGTCAAAAAGATGCATATTTTTTTATTTAACGGTAATACTTGTTAACTTAGTGTATTAAAAAGATAACTACGGCTAATAGAATTTAGCCAATTAAACCGCTGAGATTTGAACACGACATGATATAAACGTGTAAAGGCACTTTTTGGTTATAACTGGTACATGACTGATCCATAATATACAAAATGGGTACGTGAAAAATAATTTTGAAAACAATTTGATGTAAATTATTATTTTTTTTTTTTATCATCGCTAAATAAAATAATCCATACACGTAATTCAATTTTAGATAACACGTTGATTTGTAAATTATACATAGGTACTATTCTGTAAGTGTCTGACGACGAGTCGATAGATTTGGTAATATAGGTAGGTATATTACATTTCATTCAACCGTGGCATAGTGGAGGTAGAATTATGTAGGTATTGTGAGAATATAAGCGATGTAGTTGAAGGTGGTGCCCGAAAACGTTTGTTTTGTATCTAAATAAGCAATAAACGCACTTTAACGGTAATCCGACAGGCTCTTATAATTCGTATTGCACATACTATCTTCGACAGAGTTTCAACAATAATCCTCTATGATTCCATACTTCATACAATACTCGGTAGTCACAACAACGGAGATTTGATATTTAAGACGACTGTCAAGATTTTATGTAATTATATGTACTATACAAGGCGATTCATCAAGTATGCTCAACCAAATTTTTTTCTTTAATTAACATTTTATTCAATTTCGGACTTTTGGAATTTAAAATATACGTTCAAACCCTATTTTAAAATTCTTAAGATATTTTTGTACTGCTTAGTCATAAAGAGTGTCTTATAATGGCGATACAAAGTTCTTATACTTCTCAACCCCCATCTTTAAATGTGAATTATTTAGTTGATAATTTCTTTGATAATGTTTATATTTTAGGTACATACTTAATTAAAAACCCAAACAAATAGTTTCATAATAATTAAAATGTTTATAGAAAATCCATAAAAACGGTTTTACAAAAACATGTGATAGAAATATTTAAATCTTAAATTTAGTATTTATTATGAATTGACTAATTTTACAAATTATCAATACTAGTATATTTATAAAAAGTAATTAAAATTATCAAATCTCCAAGACTATACACCCCATATACCCCTAAACCACTATAATGGAGCTATTATATTTAGTACGCAAATTGAAATAACTTAAAAAATACTCGAACAAATTTTGATTTTGTTACGAAATTTTCAGAAAAATTGAGAGAAAAAAACAGAAGCTTCTTATTAATATTAATAATATGATAATATATTATGTTGTGTTTACTTCAAGAATTATAATTTAAAACAAGAGATTTTGACAGGTTTTCAAATACAAATAAGCAGCGATTATCAGCCAACATATTTTAAATATCATTAATTTTTAATGTTATTAAATCATATTATGAATACTTGGAAATACCTGAATTATCTACATTCAATAGATTCAATTTACTGAGTGCTTCCACAATCAACAAAAACGGATCTATATCGGAGTAATCGAGAATATAATGATTAAGGTTTTAATTAAATTAGGCCAGAAGTATATCGCCTATCAGGATATAAATTAAATAATACCTATTAAATTATTAAAATACGACTTATAATTTTAAACAGGATTTAATTTTATGTTGCCCACGTCTTTATAGAGATATATTTTGAAATATACTAAAAGTCCAACTTTTTTATGAAATATTAATAAAAATAATAATAGTAATAATACAAGTAAAATGCAATAAAATACAGTAAAATGCAATTTGATTTTAAAATATCAATATTTATGTAAAAAACCTCAGAATATGCGAAATTATGCAAACTAAAATTTTATTTTTGAACTCATTATTAGATTGTAATTTAAATTTGTAGCTCATCCAGCAAATTTTTGATGCATTCAGAAAAAACATACAAATACATCATGAACTTTCGTGCCTATTATAGACTATACCTATGTATATTTAAACCTATTATCATAAGAGGTATTTCTCTTTAAAATATAAAATTTAAAAATTTAGGAATTCCTCATTCGAATATCGATTTATGTATATACATTAACATTTAAATTAAATAATCTAATTACAAATTTACAGAAAAAAAATTGTGGTTTTCATTTGAAAAAAGTTTTTATTGATAAAACCACATACTATTTTATAAATTAATATTTGAAAATCAAAATTTTAATAAATTCAGTAAAAAATGAGATAAATACGCTTGTTGAATCATCCATTTTGTATAAGATAGTATAGTATTATCGAAAGCAATTGAGGAAATTAATAATAATACGGTAAGCCATCATAGTAAACGTTGAAAAAGCAGATAAGTCGGTTATTATCGTCGTATACCTTATAGCATCTTATATAGTTAGTCGAAGCACGAACCGATAACAAAATTCATTCGTCGCAGACTGACTGCCAGATAATTAATCCGATTAATTATCATATTATTTAAATTAATCGAAAGCGTTTGCCCGGTGAATATACAACTGTGAGATTTCGCCGAATGCTTAGTAGCCGTCCGAGTTAAATATTAAATCGCTAAATATTAAGTTAATCGAGATAAAATAATAATAATAATGTTTAGATGAAAATAATATTATACAATATAATACAAGAATAATTGCTAGATTGCATGAAAAAAATAATAAAAAAATAAATAAATATTAATCTAATGGATCAATCATCAGCTACTAATAAATCATGTTTAAGGAGCCACTATTGGTCCACTATTGATTCGTTAAATGTTTAGTTATATTTTGTACAACCCAGAAATATTATGTTACTTAAGACATATTTACAATATAAAATATTGGTAAAACAAAAATACTATATGCGATCAACTGCATGATGCTCATAAATAAAAATTCTATATCCAATTAACCAGACGAGGTTTACACCCACCACGCGTATACCTACCACCACCTGCCTATACTAGAAATTGAATTGACGTGTATAGTAAACCATGGTACACAAGTAGCAGAATTAATTCCTTTGTTCTTCTTGAATGGACCACGTAAATCCTCTAGTAAATGGTTAGTATTCGAAACATTACCGTGAACTTTGGCGCAAACTTTGTTGAAACTCTCACGGGAACTTTGCATTAGAATCTCATCGAATATTTTAACGTAGAATACTTAAGATTTCAGTTCAAAATGTAGGTATAGGCTTGCAAGTGAAATTACGATATAAATTTAAAAATAAATAAATTAACCGACCACCGATAATAAATCATCATTTGTAAACAAATTTTCCTTCATCATTAAATATTTAAAATATGTTTCATTATTATTTCTTTTTTTATAGCTACTATTTAGGTACTGTTGTTTTTCGTCCCACACGTATTGTATATTATAATTTATAATAGAGTTTAAATACGCAGAATTTTAAATCACTATTATTTGTTATTTAATTTGCGAGCGCGTTCGTTAATTTTATTCAAATTAAACTCGAGACCATGGGCATCGAAATAGAATTTTAAAACACTTATATAATATTTTAATTTGAAGGATACCTAAGTTACCTATTTATTTATTGATTTTATTACTGATTCAACATAGAATATTACATTTTTAATTGTATTTATAATATAACTTTTAATAAACTGAATATAATATGGAAGTACCATTATGGTACTTGAACAATTTAAAATTAAAGTATTGCATTAACACAACGTTTTAGTGTACAATTTACCGTTAAGGATCTAGGATCAGAAATATTTTAATAGCATCATCACACTCTATGTACCATGTTGTACATCTTAATTTCTTAGTATTTTTTTTCTTTTTAATGAAAAATTCCATTGTTGTAATCGTAAAAACAGCCATGAATGAACGACTATTGTAAATTACTGGTTCGTACAATGAGCATAATATTCCTATTTAAGATTTTTCTAAAGCCATATATTCATTAAAATAATATCTGTTTATTTTCTGTTGTTAATAGAAATACACGAAAGGCAAAATGTACATATAAAATAATTTTAAATCTGTATTCATTATGCATATTACTTTTTGAAATATAATTGTATACCCTATAATATAATTTACCACATAATATTTAGAATTTTCGCAGCGTTAACGCTGTCGTGGATTAGTTGTCAGATTCCACTAATACGTGCGAAAACTTTAGATCACACTTGAAATATCAATTATTTAATATGATGAATAATGACATTTTAGTAGTGTAGCAATCAAGATTGATAATGTTATATTTGTATAATATTTTATACCAGAGGTGGACAACTAAAATCTTTCAAAGATTCAGTTTTCATATTTTAAATTCTGAGTAAAGTGATTAATATACTGCTGCACGTGTATACAATTTTTAAGCCCTTAATTCAATTATTGCTCTTAAAATAATTTGGCTCTTTTCAGTTATTTATATAAATTAAAAATGTTTGTCTTATTTTATTTTTTTTTTCAATTTATAAATTATTACAATATTTGTTTTTCGTCAAAAAGTTTAATAGAAAGTTCCTAATATATATTTTTTTTAAAGAAGTTTAAAAACATTACAAATATAGTAATGATATTTTCATAAAAGCGTATTCATTCCAATAAAATATTGATGAAATTATTTGAAATTACGGAAAGAAAATCTATGAACTATTTTATATCTAGATAAAAATATCAAACATTTTTAATATTATCTAAGACTTAAACAATTAAAACAAGACTTCTAATAAGTGCGACTTAAAGCAGTTCAAAAAAAATAAAAATATATAGTCAAATTTTTATTTAATAAGCGCGAGTTAGAAGCTAAGATTTGAGCATTGTTTGACGAAATTGAGTATAGGTACAGTGGTACACATTGAAAAGTAAAATTACTTGACACGTTATCTTCAAACGAGTTTTATTATTTGTAATGTTGTGTTGCGTTGTAGTATACACGGTTATTGCACTACTCTCTACTATTATTAATATTTTTTAACTAATATTAAAATTATATTTGTACAATCTCAAAAAATTATCTGAACCATAATTAGAAAAAACAGTATAGACCTATTGAACCTATTGAAATTTTAACCCTCCCCTCTCCTCGTAAATAGTTTCAACAAATATATAGGTACCTATATATTATTTTTAAATATGTAAGATTAATTTGAAATTTTTTTTCATTTTTAATCTACACCCTTACGAATATCTTTTCTGTACACGTACCTGTATGATATGGGCAGACGAACACTGCTACTGCTCTTCGCGTCCAATACACATGCACTGTTGCGATCTATAACAAAAAGTATATCGATATAATATAGTAATCGTTTAGGTCGTGACTTTAAAAACCAGCAAACAAATGGTTTGAAGTTTCCCCCGTCCCATATCTGCAGTAGTGTTCTAAACCAAACACATTTCAAAAGATCTATAATAGGAAAGTGAATTCGTACCGCACTATATTATATTGCAGCTGTTGTAACAACATCGTACAACAGTCGTATACCTTTGAAACGCGGGAACAATAATACATCGTTCAGAATATGTGAAGTGCGATATAAATTATTCTTCTTGCATATTTCCTTCAATGTGTCTTCGGTTATTCTGAAGTACGTGTGTTTATTATACGATCAAATAAAATACCATTGTATAAGGGAGCGAACCGTTATACACGCTTTTGTTATATACGCCTAATTAGTCTGTGAATCGCGAGTTCGTGGAATTGTTGAAAAATATCAATCTTACTGAGTCGTAGTCGATGCTAGCAGCTAGCATTAATATATAACGTAGAATCTGCTGTTCGGTTAAAACTGTATTTTACTTAGTTGTTTGCATATTTCAAAGTTTTAGCTTGTACTCGATAGTATTCAAGTATTCAACGTATTCTTAGAAAAAAAGTAATTTTTAAAATATACGTTTATAGCCTATAGGTACACATTTTAAATTAAAAAAATTTTTTTTTAAAAAAAACCCTTAATCGAAGACGTGCTTATTTCGCATTTCAAGAATTCCATCCATCTCTACCGCGATTGATACAAATTGTATAGAGTATATAGTCTGCTATTCTTTATAATGCATATTTTTTTATAATGGTGTTAATACATCCGTTCCGAAGAGGACCCCAGAGTCTGGAACAACGGATTTTACGAATAGGTCTAAAGGGAATATAATAATATATACGAGTAGAGTAGTTGATATTTTATAATAAAACGTTGAAGTTTATATCAGATATGTAAAACGAACATTTTTTTTTTTTAATTTAAATTAAGATACACGCATTTACATTGATTGTGTTTTATACATTCAGTACGACTTAACTGACATCATCTTAGATTCTAATAATTTAATTTATTTAAAATAAAGGCATAAAATAGGTAACTAATTTCCTATAGTGTAAGCTATGTTTCGTAAATCGTCTCATTGATTATAGGTCGCTTGTAATGGTTGTATATTTGAATTCAATAGTAGGTAAATCGTTGAATGAAAAATAGTTTTGTCAAATAACTTAACTGTCGACTACCAGAGCACCAAACAAAATAACAAATAATAGTAATGGATATTGGAAAAACAATATAAACATTTTTATCAGTTATTTTAAAAAGCAATGACAAATTTCTATTATTGACCCGCAAAAGTACAATATAGATCGAGTTATTTTTTATTAAAAACTTTAAAAGTCGAAAGTGTTGGGAACATTTTTTCTACGAGAAATAAATTCCATTTATCATCTAAAATATATTATGTATTATAAATATTATAAACACACTTGACGAAAGTTAAAGGTTTAAAAATAACTACCATCGGTATTACAAATAAATCAATAAAGGTCTTTGTGCATGTTGGGAAGTCTTAATACCCACGACCTAGTATAAGTAATAATAGATACCTATAATCTAATACTAGCCAACAAAAGTCCGTTTATACTTTCGGTTAGGATTCCGTTAAAAATATGCGACACATATAAAAAATATGAAAATATTTTTAAAAAACACGACCGACATTAAAAAAAAAAATAATAATTTAAATAAAAATTACACAACATTTTTGTATAGTAACGCGATGCTTTAAATAATCCTAATAAGTCTAGTAAATGAACATTATGAAGAGAGGTTTAGAATATTATGGAATTATAAGTATAAACTCATGAAAACTTGACCAAAAATGCATAGCACGTAAAAACAACCTGGCCTCAACCGCTACATGTTCCCGAAAAATCTCGATTAGCAGTTCGGAAAACACTTTTACCGCAAGATGCAACTAGTAGTCGTCCATCCCGGCGGCGTTGTCTTTACGACCGATCGCCGGTCGACAATGGTAATTTTTCATATTATATAACACCGATATCTTTATAATTTTGCGTAAAATAATAGCCGTTGCAACATACAATGTGTTTTACTGCGCCGTGTAATAATAGTATCACAGTTTACAAATGATAATGATTAATATACAAGACCACGTGTTTCCGATCGTTCCGTATACACAGATTATAGTTTTATACCCAATACCCATGTTATATTATTCAGAAAACGCGTAGCGGACCACGGTAAACATATTTTATACAGGCCCCAACAACGCGTACAAGACTATTACGATAATATAATATAATAATATTTACATCGTATACCATATTATAATGACGTGTGTATATTATAATAACGGCGCGTTACACACAGCGATTGTAATCACGAAGCTGTGCAAGAAATGCGTTTGAAACATTATTATAATATTATAATATAAAAAAGGCAATTCATCAGGCACGGTCACCCCCATTTTTTCCCCCAATAATAATGAATTATTTATTACAATTCTGATTTGAGAATATTTAATACTACTTAAAGAGAGGCCTTACAAACTTTTGTTTGATAAACGATAATCATGCTCTTTTACTGAAAATTGTTTAGTGAATATTTTTTTTTCAGAAATATTGTTGCATTTAATTACAAATTCGAACGATTAAGTTATTTCTATAGCAGTGGCGAAGCAATGTCCGTACGTCCACCACCAATGTTGTCGGGACAGTTACAAAATTATGTAATTAGTTTTTTTTTTTTTTTTTAAAATAAGTCACAATTTGAAATTTATACGACACATTTTAATAATTAACAATTTAGATTTATTTAACAATTAGTTTCAAGTACAATTATTGAGTTCGTGATCGTTTGTGTCAATATACATTAATAATTATCGACAGAATGACTGACCAGTAATACCAATAATACAATTATAATAACAATATTAGGATGTAGGCTGACCTACACCCTGAATATTACTATGTTTGAAAAATAAAATAAGAGTTTTGATCTCTATAGGACACTTCTTAAGTAGTATAAAAATTATGAAAAATTTCAAGAATTTTAAAATAAGATCTTAAAGTATACATAAAATTATAAAAAAAAAAAATCAGATTTTGAATTTCTGTATTAAACAAAAAGGGAATGAGCTTACTAGGTGAATCACTCTGTATACATGATGCAGGTGGCGGCGGTATTATATTGTATATTGAATAAACCGTATGGGTAAAAGCTATCGGAACGGTTATCCCGCGAACCTCGCAAGGGTTCCCGCACCTTGACATGTACACATCATCGTACTGTACATTATTATACTCTGAAACCCTCTTTTTACCAACCCCTCTCCTTTTGGCTTTATCCATAGAGTCACACGACAACCACATTATGCTGCATAAAGTAAATACCATTCGCTCATACGCGTACATAGAGCTATATATGATATAGGTATATCAGCTATTGTACATGACGCGTATAATATAAGATATTATAGATATACATGGCGGTAAAACCTTTCTGTAGAGCTATTAAATTATATACAGGAATACAGGATGATCCACCAAATATGTATACTAAGCCCTATTTTTTTTTTCAATTTAATATAGTGAATTTATTCAAATTTTGATTTTTAGAATTCTTAAGTATACTTAAGGATAATATTAGTACATATATATAATATATATTATATGACTATAAATATTATCAACGTATACCTTTTAAAGTCTAACATGTATAACTGTAGTTTACAAAAATTAATTTCATTAAATGTATTGTAAAAATCACAATTTTTACACTTTCGTCAACTTTATTTCCCTCGAAGATTTGGTTAAGTATGACATCATATTCTTGAAAGTAATCGACAAACACAAAACTGATATCTAGTAGGTACCTACATAGTTATGGCAATAAACCATATTAATTATTGTCAAGTATATAGAATTGTTCATCCCTGTATTGTCACAACAGTAAATACTTCTCGGGTTGTTCCGACTTCTTGCGTTAGGTATAATTATCATAATCATTCTGGTATTATCTCCTACATTTAGTGCGAGAACCTTATGGATTAAGTTAAAATTAATTATTATTTAATAGTTATACATTTGTACTAACATAATTTGACTAAATTTATATACAATTATAACAGGATTAAATGATCTTAATCATTTATATTATTAACGATGCCAAAAGTGTGTACAATGTCAATATTAAAATAGTAGACAATGTTAATTTTTATTTATACATTTTAATGTGTCCGTACATTTTTCTCTGTTTAATCTTATAACTTATGCTCATAGCCAACCAATGATAAAATTCAACTAGAAAAGTATATTATCATTTTGTGTGACAATAAAATTATTATATAGTTTTAGTTATAGTTAAATTTTTTCAACATTGCCGCTATAAGCGTTATTATTCTTTCTAGAAATAAAATCTTTAAGCTTTTAGGGTCAGATGAATACATTTTCTCTTTAATGTAATTTCGTCACTGAATAGCTGAGTAGGTACCGTATAATATAAATACGGATTTAGTCAGTTGTCGCGATGAAACACTATGAAGTATATGATGACGTATGCATATATGGCAGCTGGTATACTGTATATACGGTTTACTATAAAACGTTTTTGAGTTTCTAAAGTTTTTCTCATTTTTTTCTGATCCATAAAAACAATAAGCTGTTGATCTCATATTAACCAAATGTATTCTTCTGATTTATTTTTTATAATAAATATTTATCTTGTCCTCTGGTGAATTTGATGAATGAATAATGGGGTGTACGCTAAAAATCTAATTGTTTTTGGCATTTTCTTTTCTTTTGTACCTAAATAATAGTTATTTATTTTATTATTTTTATTTCATCGATGACAATAATTCCAAAAATGTAATATATTTAATTGTCTGAGTCCTTTAATGAGTGGCCTGCTTTTGAATCAAAGACACAAAAACAATTTTTCCACTTCAAATAAGCTATTGAAAGTTTTTCATTAACTTATTGCTAAATTATATACTGATTTTACAAAATATATTTGTTTTCTAAATACATAATAAGATATTCATCAAAATATTCAATATTATTATCGCAACCATTTATTAACTGTACTCTACAAAAAAAACCGGATCTGTGTAATAATTAGAGTTTTATGTTTTCGTAATATTGGAATTTGTTCACAGGACTAATATAAAAATATTTTACAAGGCATAAAATAGCTTCTAATTTATATTAAGTTTGTAAATAACTTATAATAATTAAAATTAAATAAAAATTTATAACGATTTAATATTAATTCACAAAATAAAAATACGTAGATAGTATATAAACAATTACAAAATAATAATACACAAATAAGTATACTAGTATTGTTTATTATAAAAATATAATAGATTTTTGTTCTAATTAGACAAAATAATACATACATAAAATATTTATTTATTTTATTATTATTATTTTTTTTTTTTTTGATATATGAAAACTCAACACTCCCTTATAATTACAACACATTAACTTTCGTATAAGCTTATATACATTAATATTACTGACATTTGCTTAAAATAAAACATAACATTATATAGGTATACGTATTTTAAAGGATAATAATTACATCATTTAAACTTTTATGAGAACAATTAAATACCACACTTAAAAATTAAAACGCATAATTATTAAATTTCAAAACATTGTATTTTATAGTACACGATAAACTTAATGTCTAATAAATATTTTTAAAAATTAAAAAAAACTGACAGATTATATTATATTATGTATTATGCTATAGATTAATGCTATACTGAAACAACACTAGTTAAATATCGCATCGCAATGTTTTATTAAGATGGGTAACTTAATGTTTAAATCCAATTGTACATCATATTTAATACAGATCTTCAATTTTACAAAAAATCAATGCAAGACAACATAAATAATAATTTATTTTAATGATAAAATAAATAATTAAAATATGTTTTATGTTATCGTGGAAAAACTAAAAATCATAATTTTCTCTATCCTACACTCACACTGAAATGAAATGGGGATATGAAAATGATTATAATTTAAAATATCAACATAGGCGAAAATAGTATTTGATATTTGAGAAAGGGGTTGAAGCTCAGAACTACAGCAGACATTTAAAAGATTTTCTAATATGACAAAGACCCTAAAATTAAAATTTGAGTGAAATCAATTTTTTATTTGTTATATTATTATAGGTATTTAAAAATATTATATTATAATTTAGGTACCTATCGTTTCTACGTATTAATGCGGATTTTAAAATTCTACAATCAGTCTTTTTATTTTAGTGTAACATAACACTTTTTACTTTTGTTTTGGTTTTATCTAATAACATCACATTTATACATTCAGTCATAGTTAGTAAGGAATCCAATTAATAAAAAGTTTGATAAACTGAGTAAAAATATCTTAACAATCCAAGACAAACCACACTGCCTCGTTTTCTTGTGCCTCAAAATTAAAATTAAATAATGTGTTTAAATAAAAATATGAATAGATACTTAGTATTTAACAATCAAGACAACGGATGAAAAGTATACTGCAATATTATAAATACTATGAATATTATTTATTCATATTAATTTCATTTTCCTTTAGCAAAAAAAAAAAATAAGAAAGTAAATTATAAAAATAGACGAAAAACAAGCAAATGTTCATCAACAAAAGTTTCTTACAAGACAAATAAACGTATTTTACAATAACTACATGTGAGCATGTAAATATAAATATTATATCAGACATAACTAAACGACACACAACTATAAGTTTAAAAATTGTTTATACCAAATGATGATGCATGCATTCTTCATTCTAACTCAAAATTTCCTATATTATTAACTTTTAAACATAATGAATGATTTCTAAAATCTATACTATGAACCTTTACTTTAAAAAAAATGCATTTAATATTATTTATACTTTTAGTTTATAGTTTTGAAGAGTTTTAATAAAACAATTTGCCTTATATAATGACACTAACACGATTTTGAACCGGGAATCAAAAAATTACTGTAAAATTGATTTCATAATGTTTTTTTTTATTAGTTTTTGAAAATTATATTACGCATCAACTAATAGTTAACGATATTCTTTATATAAATAATTGTATTTTAAATCAATAATATATTAACTGCACCTAATGTAGTACTTCGAGAAAAATATAACCATTATTAATTCAAAACCAAAATCGTTATTTTTCAATTCAAAATCAGATATTCCTATAAACATGTTAAAAACACTAAATTTCAAGCAATATAAATTCGAAAAATAAACATAATATCAAAGTAATAATAATCAATAAAACAGAAGTTTGAACTATGGCAAAAGCCATAAGTGCCACTCATCAAGCATTTTTGTTCGCGTCAATAAAGATAACTTAGTTTAAATCAAATTTATAAATTTTTAAACTTAATTTTAGAGTAATTTTCAACAAATTCAAGATTAATTAGATTGTTAATTTGATAATAACAGTATCTTTAAACACTTATGAAAAATGTTTGTGGTTTGGAGTTCAAAACAATCTCAAGTTGATGCTTGAAAAGAATATCATATATAAATGTTATGTATTATGACTCAAAATATAGAATTGTAAGTTATTAAAATTAAAATACTCAAATTTTATTTAGGTAAAAATGGATGCTAGATTGCTAGGTACTTACTTGTTTATTTTTAAATCATAAATCGTTCAATATTTTATATTTTTAACATATTTTATACAATTAAGTTTAGTAGAAGCCTTTTATTTTTAATTGATTTTTGTTTTATTATTTAGCATTTTTCTTCTATTACTTAAATAGAAAATTTATAATCATTCATAATGAAGATTCAATTTATTAATAATAAAAATTGATTATTTCTTACAAGAAACAAAATAAAATAAAATAAAAACTTATTTTATTGGAATTTCTGTTATTTTTAATAAAACAAAAATATAAACTGATAAATTTTGATAAAAAAAAAAAAAAAATAATAAACAGGAAGGAAACAATCTAAAAGAAATACGTAGAATATTTCTTTTGATATGATATAATAGTTTGATCTATTAAATTGCTTTACAGGATATTTAAAATAAAAGTTAAACCAAAGGTAATTTTATGATTAAGAATATTTTATGAGCCATACATGCCTATTTGAAATGTTGGTGGTTTATTTAAAAAATTAATTTAACTTAAACTCGTAAAACAGTTCTAAAAAAAAGCAACCATATTATTATGGTTATAATTATACTTTTTTTTTTTTTAAGGAAAACACTAATTTTTTATTTCACATTCAAATAATGTTAATAAAAATCAACAACGAATAATTGAATCATTATATTATCTCTAGAATATGACTTTATGAGTATTCAAATTATAGTTAAAAATAATAGTAGCGAGAACATAACGAATATTTCTTATAATTGTTTGTAAAGTAAGAAAAACTACTTTCTAAATAATTTGTACTTTTTTAGTTACATACAATCTATTTGATGCTTGTACAATAAGTGTAAATGAATTTGAGTATTTATTTATGTTGGAGGCTTGAGAGTTTAAAACATCCCAATACTCCTATCTGTATACATTATTTAACTTATATAAGCCTTTTATTTTTTTTAGTGTAACTAAACTTCGGCAATATGAGCAAACCATTAATTTATGTTTAATTTAAATTATTAATCTATTCATTAATATTTTATTATTTTTTTTTGTGGTTTTTTTTTAAAAAAAAACTATTGTATTATAAATGTATACTCATGTATGTTTGCACTTGTATGTTAAACTTATTATACGACATTAAATAAACACAATGTAATATTATAAAACAAAGAATAACATAAAAATACCTCTCATATTGCAGCGGTACAGATTTAAAAATGTTTGTTTAATCATTAAAGTATATTGTTATTACATTTCACTAAAATATTAATTCTATTGATTTTACAATGTGCATTTTTTTGTATAATATAATATTATATTGATAAACCTATATTTAGAATTGGCCAGTAAGTTTATACTATGCATTGTTTTTATAGTGTAATATATAATATACTGGGATAAATATCTACAAACAAAATATGTAAATTTATTGAATACTAAGTGCTATTTATATTTTTTTTAATAATAAGACACGTTAACATATTATAGCTTTTCATAATATATGCATATATTTTGAAAAACGTTTAGCATAAATAATAAAAAAAATACATTTAAATACTATATAAAATATAACATTGATACCTACCTAGGTTTATGGAATTAATGGAAACAAAGGAGACTTTTAAACCAGTCAATTATACTATTTACTGACCATCTTTTTAAATTTTGTTTGAATTATTACAAAACATAATCACCGAAAACTATTAATTTATAAATAATACATATATATATTTTATAATATATATATATATATAATATATAAATGAATATTTAAGCAACCGATAAAAGCAATAACAATAATAAATATATGAATATTCCTAGTCTCACTTCTCGTCGTGATTCAACAAACTTAAAATTCTTAAACTCAATTTTTAATGATTCCCTGGACTTTTCCGAACAATTTTCCAATTCAAATGTTACAACCCCAACAGTCTCTTCTCACTTACAGAAATCAATCCCAATTTTATGTGATTAATAATAAACCTCCATATGGGTATAATCCACTATAATCATACTCTGCATCGTAAACTCAGAATTTCAAATAATAAAAAAATTAAAATTACTCCTTGGGACACTATTTCTAGATAGTTTTCTTAAAATTTGTGATTGTTTTGTACTTTTTGTCTTTAATTATAATAATTAATAACTATTTAGGTATACTAGTCTATTGCACTGTAACTACTAATACCATATCAGTATAATATATATAATTGAATCATAGTGCCATTAATAAATATAATAATAATTAACATTAAAAATATTATAATATTTATATAATATTATGTACGTATATAATATGTAATCAACCTGAAATGACTATGCTAATTTTAAACTTTACAATAACATGTGAGATTTTTTTTTTTTGATACCTGTATACGCGATAAATATTTGAAGAATGGTTAGGTTTAAAAGCAAATCATCATAGATACTAATTAATTTCTTACCAGATGTTTAAATTTTCAGAATTTTTTTAAAATTTTGTAGTTAAGAAATGTATAAAAGGTTCGATTATTTATAGTTAAGACTTAAAATTTATTGAGGCTTAGATTTTATAAACACAAATTAACGATTTATGTTATTTTTCTGAAATTTAAAAATATTATTCACTAGGTTTAAATTGAATGATTCCTAAATTTTTATGTTTATTTTTCATATACACAAAGGCATAAAATAGGTTAAAAAACCTATTTATCTAACACATTTCTAATTTTGGAAAAAAATCATAATATAGTCATGTGTTTAGTTACTAAATTTTAGGGTTACGTTTTAAATTAGGGTTAAGTGAACAGTTGAAATTAAACACTAAATTATAAAATAAAATATAAATAATAACGAGTAATTTAATTTAAATCAACATTTACCAACAAGCTACAACGATTGACTAGAAACATATTAACGATTTAAAAATAAATAAAAAAACATTTGAGGTACTTGATCGATCTTTTATAAAAGTAAAAAATTAGATAAATAATATGTATTATTTATTTCTTATTTATTCAAGATGAATTTAAACCGTATTCTGCTATCCACACAGCATATATTTCCGATGAAAAATTTAGTTTTTAACAAGCACGTACAAACTACATATTATTTTGATGAACTGTTTTCAGTCATGTTTAAAGTATAAAAAAAAAGGCCCATGGGGAATAATATAACTTTCCATCTCCCACTGAGCACGCCACTGGATAAGACCTATACTCTATACGTGCAGTGTAATGATTATAAATTACAATATTAAAACTGTTGACGCGACATTTTTACACGTAATATGACAACAATTACTGGCCCACAACATTGGGTGGGTAGCGAGAGTAAAATGCGTGTTGTTATAATATAAGTCACACATAATAATGGCGAAGCTGCAGTTGTGTCAGAAAATTTCGAGATGATATAAAATCGAAACGGAAAGACGAGATACATCAAAAGTTTTGAAACCACTTTTTAAAACCATGGCTATGGGTTGCAACTACTACTTTATCCACTGCTATAGCGAGACTATATACATATACAGTGTAAGTTCAAATTCTATAGTTCTGTGAAGGAAATAATTTCGTCGTTAAGGGTCTCATTAAACACGGAAACCGTCGTCGTCATCGTCGTCGCCGCTACCACTACCGACGCTCATATATTTATAAACTGTTGTCGACCGTTTGTCTCTTGTACACGATTTCGACCTTAAAAATAAGTCCACCCAAAGGTCAATATATTCATTAGAGTTCCACGACCAACTTTGTAAAATGAAAGTGTAAACTGACATGAATTAACTTCCAAACCATTTAATAGCCTAAATACCTGATTGTTTTTTGGTTTCATTTTATTGAATTAGCATTTTTTTTTTTTTCATAGTGGCGAATTATTTAAGTAAAACTTTTATAATTTAATGGATTTTTTTTAGAAATACTGTCTCACGGCATTATGCATATTTAAATCGTTCTTATTTAACGAATTTTCTCATTTCAAATAATGAAACGCGCCGTTGTTTGTTTATTATGTATTCGTACGCACAAAATAGAACTGCTTCAACGACACCTCCAGTAGTTTTTCAGATAATTTTTTTAAAGTAAATGTTTATATAATTTTCTACTTATAATATACAGGTTGGCTTACACCAAGCATGTTCGACACCGTAATTTCACCCTTGTTCATAGATTTATTCGTATAATGATTTTTACATTTTAAAATAATGTTCAAAAAAATTGTCCACTATTTACCCACAAACATTTAATCACGTTTAGAATTGGTGATTTCGAACAAAAAAAATATGTCATTAATGGAAACTGCTTAAATATAAAAATCCATATATTTAAAAATATGGTCTTTAACTTTTTAAGTGAACTGAACAATTTCATAATTACAATCAGAATAAATTCGTTTTTGAAGTATAAACAAATACGAAAAAACGTGATGAATATCAGTGAATATACTGCACATTAAAGCAGCCCTCAATGTCCCTCCGTTTTCTCGTTGAATAAAATTCATGCCCATATTCTACCTATAGGTTAACATCAAATAAACAACATAATCCATATTACTTTTTTTTTGTACGATAATATTGAAAATATTAGCTTTGTTAAATGAAAGTGCTTTTTAAACATTCTTTACGGAGAATAAAAAATACATATATATATATAATTGTACATTGAGCACTATATACGTATGTATTATTTATAGAGCTTCAGCAGTTGTGTTGAATATAAACTGTCTATTACTATATACAATCGATATAAAGGCACAATGTTATCATCCGTCTGATAATTCGAAGAAATTAAATATTATGTAATTAAACAATAATGAAACAAAAGTTTCAATAGACTGTTTCAGAGATAATACAAAAACGCGCCTAATATAACTATTGCGATTAAGTGAGTTCTAACCACAAATTAAGATATACGTGGCTCTAACACTGCTAATTTATCAAAGAGGAGTCTATTCTTTACTCGTATCGACCATGACATATTACGCGACAACGGGCAATGTCTGATAGTAAATATATTGAGTTTTAAGGTTTTGTCGTATGCATTACTTCACAAAAACTTACTAGAATTCAATTTGAGCGCTCATAATCGATGATTCACGAGCATATTCATTTAATGAAATCGTGATCATATATTTTATTATTATAAAATAATAAAAAATAAAAAAATAATATTTTATTTTATAAAATATATTTAATAAACTGAAACCCAATATGTATCTCTAAACAAAGTTTCAGTCGTGGTGTAAAAACAAAAAAACGTACATACCCATTACCCAATCTATATTATATTATAAAAATGTATTATATTGTGTTTACTTAAATTATGTTAAAGAGTATGTAAACACTGACTTCTGTATAGTTAAATTTGGAAAATAAGTGAGTAAATCAAAAGAGGTCTTTTTGAAATGTTCCAAGCATTCATTTTAGATTCAAAAACATTTTTAAAGCTGAATTATTAATTCTTGTTAAATATTTAAGTAGTGTAAGTATATAGTTTGCACTTCAGCTGACACTAGTCGTAGGAATTAAAATGTACTGTTGACAGGAATGAGTAATACTGTAATATATACCTACCACCCAGTTTAGTATTAGGTCCAGTATTAGGTAAATATTTACGAAAACGTTAGTATTTTCTGAAATAATATGAGTGTTTTACGCGTTAAATGGTCACTTCGTATATGTATACGTGTATAGTGATGAATAAATTGTGTGTGTTAACTTTTGCCTTTTTACCCCATATACTTAATTATATCAATTATATACTATTATTATTTTGTATGCGTAATTTATAAAACCATATTATACTATATTATGAGATACTGGAGGTTAAACGAACCAACGACACCGGTGTATTCAAAACCCCAATCCCGAGCATGATTGTAATTTTATTATAGCGATATATTCACAAAATATCGCACTTATGATATTATATAGGGAAAACGAAACACGCGCGTGAGCGGTGGAGTATACAAAGACAAATAAACACAGTAATATTGTTGATTTTGTATGTTTATGTTCGTGAACAAATATGTATGACCATTTTGTTCTTTGTGCGTTTATGTTAGCGAACAAATATTTATATGGGTTATATATAATATTGTACACTGTATAAGGTCGTATTATATATTCTCAAAACGAAAAAACGTATCATACATATTTGTTCTGTTCCTTCAAGTTGTGGAGCAAAGAGATCTTAAAGACAGAAAAGTTTTTGCAATACCCGACCCCCAACAACCGACGCACGGGTATATGAAAGTAATAATATAATAATATCAAAATCAACAAGCCCGCAGACCTCGTGGCATAATCAGAAACTATGGATAATAATTCACTTATATACATAATATTATAATACAAGAGCAAATATTAAGACGATTTAATATAAATTTGTTCAGACAACGCGAACTTCAACGTTAAAAGCATCGTATTCTAAAAACTAGAGCAACCCGAATATATTGTTACCTTCTATAGTTGTTTTGAACATTTGAAGGGCGTACGATTTAAACGAATCTGGCAATATAATAACAGGTAGTATGATGTATAGCCAAGTTATTGTGTGGTTCAGATAAGATTAATTTATTTTAACATAATATTTACAACTCAAGAAACGTCTGAAAAATACTATATATATCTATATATTTTCAGTCTAAATTTAAAACAACTACTTATACGTCTATTCTTCATAATTTAATTGTAATAATATTATATAATAATTCGATAAAAACCAAGGAACCGATAGTATACTTGCTAGCATTTCAATTGAAATTAGAAAGATAATAATTTTAATAAAATTAATGAAACGACTTGAATCCAAAATGAATCCGTTTCTTAAATAAAATAACATAACTGCAGTAATATATAATATTGCGTTCATTGACCAATTGATAAAATAAACACATCTCGATTATACATATTATGTATAATGTACTAGTATGTATGAATACTAGCTGCATAACAAGGAGCGGATTTGGGTATGTGGTGGACCCTTATACATAAACAAGAAAATTATTTTTTTTACTAATCATAAAACTGTGGGAGTCCTTGGACTGCAGCTCTGTCAGCTCTTCCCTAAATCCGGCCCTGTATATAGGTAATAGAAATATAAAATCTACAATGTTGTCACATAGTGTCCTCTAAGCTATAGAACTATATCATATAATATTTGAAATTTCTAGACATCACCATTTCAAACATAATTTTGAATCATCGTTTTTTTTTCAACGTTTTTAAATTAATTTATTGCGAATTCAAGTTTAGAAAACATTTACTTCACTTCCGTATTTTTTTGTTAATGATTTTTCATTCAATTGGATTTACAATTATACGGGTTGTTTTTGTTGGTTTCGGAAAACATAATTATTAGGGCCAGTAAATGTATGCTCTGAAATTATCACGTTGCACGTAATTTGATTGAAAGTCTTTGAAAATTTACAAAATATAAAGTTTTTGTTATTTTAGTGAGATATTCTTGAAGCACGAAATAATAAGGTTTGAAAAACAATATTTTACTGCAGTTCTATTATATTTGTATTTATATTTGAGATAACATTTTAAAATTAAATAATTTCCAAACTTTTAGGTACTAAATACATTTATTAATAAATAAATGTATAATTAATCATGATATTCTTTAAATATTTTGAATTTTCAAAGTTAAAATTAATTTCTTAAAATAATTTAAATGTTAGCAAGCTTTAAAGGTTATATATATCACGATTGTTTAATTTCAATAATATGATCAATATACACGAGAAATTAATTTATACAAATATAATTATAAATTAATAACGATTTACTGAGATGTATAACTATTTCCAAGAATAAATTTAAAAGTGTATACCTCACAACGTATACGATAACAAATAATAATATTGATTTCTAGTCAAGAATTTATAGTGCATTTATATTATATATAAGTATGATAATAGTGAATTATCAAAACAATTTATTATAACAATAAATGTATTTAAATCGTTAAAGTTTGTATTTATTTAATATTTGTGTCTCTTGGTAGGTAAAATGAATGGTAGGTAAACTTTTTATACATTTTTAAAAGTAATATTGCTTTAATTTGTCTGTATTATTTGATAGTTGACACGCAAATATTAAAGATTATTATTATTAAAATAAACTAAGGAAAAGTGAAGTTTGTATTTCAAAGATCTTATTTCATGATAATTATCAAATTTTACAAAGCGTCAAAAGTTCTTTTTATTTGTATTTATAAACAAAAAGTGTAAAACAATCATAATTAGCTGATAGAAAATCTTAATCAAGCAACAGAAAAATGATTATTTTATAGAAATTAACACTGAATGTAATGTAAACAATTGAATCAAATATCTTATTAAAAATAACGAAGTAAAATACGTACAATATACAAAATAATAAAAAGAATTCAAATAATAGTCAAATATTAAATATTGAAACTATAGAGTGAAAATAAATAAAAAAAACTTGTTAAACCACTTAAACTGCCTACACCAGACACATACAATTCTAAAAAAACTATTTTTTATTATTCACAAAACGTTAATGAAGAGAACGATTCACGAGATTTGAAAAAATAATAATATTTACCCTAGTATGATAAATTAAAATATTTAGACTTTGTAACAATCAAAATAATATGTCCATACAAAATTGTTTATACATACGAAGTGCTAGCAATATTTTATATTTTATACATAATATTATGTTTTTATTTTAGAGGTTCATTTCTTACCTAATTTAACATGATATATTTTTCTTATAAACGGCTGTATAATTGTCAACAAAAACGTTTTAAACTTTTAGTTTTATTCAAAGGTTTAAACATCTTTATTGCTATTGTTATGGCCATATTTGTAATTATATAATAGTTCTAAAGATTCTATTTGGAGCAAAGTTCCGGGTTATTTGTAAATACAATCGTGGGCCACAAACTCAGAATAGAAAACATTTTAAATATCAAATTTTGAATAAATGAATAGTTATTTTAAAATGAATCTCTAATTTATTATTTACAAAAATTAAAAATGTAGATGAGCCGTAGAGTATATAGCATGAGCTAAAACGTTGAGAAATATTTCATCCAATCATATCCTTATTTGTTTAAATTAGTATAAAACTGCGGTAATTGTTAAGTGTTTGACAATAATCGCGCTTTGTACACTGTACTCGAAGAGCAAAGTTCTTGAGTAAATAAAATTTAAAATATAAAATAAAGTGTCACCATTAAACCACCATAACAAGAAAAAAAATAATAAGATACATACCTATTTGTTTTGTTCATAAAATGTAATGCAAGTATATAATGTGTTATTATGTCTTGACCTACTTAAAAATAAAACCAAACAATGTTTACTAAGAAGCGGAAGCGAGTGCTTTGCGTTAAAAAAAACATTACCCAGCTGTAGGTATATAGGTTTATTATATTATTATGACGTAAACTGTTGTGTACGCTTATGGATGCGAATCTTGAATGGTGGTGGCGACGAAGGAAAAAATACGATGGCCGACCGCGAGTACTGCAAAAGTTTCGCTATATAGCAACGTAACGTTATTGGCACTACACTACTACATGGATGTGGTATGATGTATTTAGCGCAAGACACTCATTATTTCAGAAAACATTAATTTTTTAATACATTTCTATTACATAATATTAAGTAATCGTAAAAAACAATAAGAGAAATATTTTTTTGCCGTCAGAATCACTATTGTTTATTTTAAAATGTATCTTTCGTTTTGTTGTAATTTCGCTTAAAATTCCAGAAAAAAATTGTAAAATTAAATGAAACATCTCTTCTCAGTTACTTGTATAGGATCACGTTTCAAATAGTTTTTGGTTTGCACTTGTTTTCGAATTACAGTTGAATCGTTTAGATTCCGACGTCCGACTTAAAAAGGAACCGCGTTCATTATAATGAATAGTACGCTTCAACACTCGTATTATAAACAACAATTTTTGAAAAAATCTGAGTAGTTTTTGTGTTACAATTCAAAAATGAATGACCATATTATATAGGAGCTATACATTTTCACCAAATATTTATCTAAGCATGTTTTACGTATTATATTACGTATACGTATATGCCAATAGGTATATAATATTGAAATATTTATTATTTTTATTTTTGACATTTAAAATTATTTGATTTAGGTACATATGATTAAATATGTCTGTGAGTAAAAAATAGCTTAACATTTTAATACGAGATTCCTTAATGAATTGTTTTTATTGCAACTAAAAATAAATAGTCACTTTTTTTATAATCATTTAAAGTTTTACGAAATTTATCATGGTCACTAGAACTTGTAAATTATTTTATAATTAAATATAATCTAAATAATTTATAATTTTAACACCTAAAATTTTTTTTAAAATAATATGCTACAAAACTCTTAATAAAACTTTTTTTTTAATTGGAGTTATACGATTGTTGATTTAAAATCACATTCTTTATTTTATGAGTAATTTAAGTTCATTCAAAAATTATAAAACATACAGTTTCTTGGGACGTAAGACAAATAAAAATAAAACGTTTTATAGAAAATTAATCTCAAAAAATTCTTGGATATACGAATTTGGCTAATCGAATACTGTGTATTAGTCTGTACAGTTAATAGTAAAAACAATAAAACTAATAGGGATGACATGTATTTTATCAATAAATGAAGCTTGTTTCAGGGGAAACAACCCCTGCAACAATTTTAAAACCAAATAAATTATTATACTAAGATGACAAAAAATGTAGACTTTTACCATAATTTCAAATGTGTCCTCAAATATAATAAACACAATTAATAAAACACAAGAACCTACAATATAATAAACGTAACCAATAACCATACTAGCATTAAAATCAATTGTCTGATAAAATCATCATACTCATTAGACTCTGTCATAAACATGATAGCAATTCAAGTAGAAAATATTAAAAAGGAGACAAATTTAATCAAACATATAATTATTCATTATAAACCATAATAATAATTATAGAGTACATAATTATACACATAAAATATATTAAGAATAAATACAGAATGTACTTTTTAAGACTACACCAATCAATGCAAACAAAGATGTCAAAACAATTATTCAAAAGCAATTATTAAAAAAAATAATGTATTTATGTATACGATATAAAATTTTATATTTTAATTAAATAACATTTAAATTGTTTAAAATATAAAATAAAATGAGCCAACTACGATATTATACAAGTATTATTATTTAATATGCTAGGCAATACGTTTGTAAGTGTTGCTAAGTAAAACATGTACGATGACCTAGCTTAAAAAATTCTGAGTTTATAGTTAATACATTTTCTAAATTCGTTAATAACACATTAATACAGTTAAAAAATAGGTTCTACAGTATTAACTTCATTGTAATTATAATACCTATGAAGTTCTAAAAAGTTTTAGAAAAAATACGAATATGGTAATTAAATGTTATTCTATTTGTTGAATTACTTTTTACAGATAGGAGTTCTAGAAAGAGACCGTGCGAGTCTACATATTTACAGTGTCTACACTGATCCTACATACAATAATTTCTAACTATTTAAAAAATGGATAGATATAAATATATAATACTAAAACAATACATCTCCATTACTTAATCCAAAATATAAATACGAATGTATCAAGTGATGAACTATTTATTTATTGATTATAAAATACTAGTCTGAGTATACATATAATCATAAAATAAATTATGATCATAATTATTATAATAATGTTCTTTATTCATATTTTTTACAAGGAGAGACATTATTTTTATGCTAAATTAGGTAATATTAAAATATAGTACTACTAACAACCTGAATCTAAATATTTGTAATATAACCGTGATGTATCCTGTGATTAATAAAAATGGGGCTATTCACCAAAAAGAATTAAATAAATATCCACCATCAAAAATAGAAAAAGTATTGTCAAGTGTTCACAAATATATCTTTAATTAGCTTTTGTATTTTGATTTAATTTTATTTTCAAAATAAATTTGCGGGTAAATTTTAAATGGCAAAAGGGGTTGTAACGGCTTACAGATAATCGACTCATAATTTATGCCGTACTCAGCGAATTAGCTAAGGTTAATAGATCACAGGAACGGTTTAATATAAAAGTACAAATATAAATATTATTAGCATGGCTAGCAGTCAAGTTTTAAGTCCCGAAGTAAAAACTATCAGAGAACAGTCATATATCTATATTTTTAAATAATTACATTAATAATTGTATTTATTATAAGTACGATAACTAACCTTACAGATAAATCATAATAATTAAATTATTTCAATTCGTACTCCGCTGCTCCAGTGATCTACAATATACTGTCCTTAAGTACAGGGTTACTCAGGTGTTAGTGTACTATAATATTATTACTACTTCAATCATTTAATAAACTTTGTATACGTTGCTATATCGTTTTCAATTGTGTTAGTTTATGAGCGCAAGTCATAAGTTTCTAAAACCTGTAAAATATAACTTCGAAAACTTTATTTGTATCGATCCAACAACCCGGTTCTCAATACCAACTCCTCGTGTAATGGGAATAACTATTACCACATACTCCTCAACTGGATATGATTAAGTATAAAAATCTACAGCCTCTTGATTTGAAAGAAATATAAGGTGTGTTATAATACACATACTAAGTGCAGTAATAGAACTCAATTCCAATATACAGACTATTGCTACTAAATAATAACCAAGATAAGATTACTTCAAGTTCCAAATATTATAGACTATTTTCAGTACAAAAATAAAGATAACAAAGTAGGTACCTATTAATAATTTATTTTTTATGTCGTAAATACTGTACATATATATACCTTTAAAGAGTATAGATTATAATAGAAAACTACACTGCGATTTGTGCTCACGTGAGAACTAAATTTATATTCCTATTCGGACTTTTTGGTGTAATTTTATCATATTATTTTATAGAAAACGTAATTTTATTCTTATATGCCGTGTGCATAAATTCATTGAACAAATCGAACATGCGTGTAATAGTGTATACAAAAATGTTCATTCTACTTCACAAACATAACCAGATTACGATACTGGCTACATGTTTTTTTATTGTTACATGGTATAGTTTATTTCACTGATCGTGAAGTCCACATGGTGAGGCCGAGCACGTGTATAATACGAGTATAATATGTGTGCGGCCGAATAAGTCCACATTATTATAGGTACGAGCGAGTTTACGGTTTCTAAGAATCATCGCCAACGGTATAGTTAAATATATTATACAACAATTTACACCTCATCATACTTGAATGAACACCACCTCGCTTATTGTGCCACGTATCTGTCACACACCTATAGACTGCAACATACCACGATCCCGAGGGGTTACAGCCTTTGCACAAGTGTACCTAAAGTTATACCGAAAGATTAATTCGACGAAAACCAATCGATATTTAGAAAAACATTTCTTCTGATATCATACATAAAAGCACCCACATTTCATCATAACATTTTTTTGAATTGCCATTTTTGTCATCAACCGAAGTGGATGACTGCTTTACAGATGTCACGAATCTCATGATATACACACAGCCGAGTGAATGTGCTGCTCTATACATGATTGTATAGATTATATGTCAATAAATTATATAGATATAGATTTTGCAATGTTTTCTCCAAAAATTAAGATTACCTATGGCTGAATATTCTGAGTACTCTGATTTCTAGAACCAGAAATGCTTGTGAAAGTTTTTACTCTAAGATCAGTGGTAAGTTATATTACAGTTATACTAATTATACACCGAACGCTATGCAGGCCCTAAATGAAGTATATATTAATAGCTCAATAAAAATGAACCATACTGATGTACGAAATTTAAGGTAGGCAGACATTCGTCAGTATAGCTAAATGTTATAACATTAAAGCGGAGAAATTAAAATGTGTATAAATATTTAAAAAAATTATGAAATATTTTTATTCGAAATTCGTATATCAACTTTTATAGATCATGCACATATATATACCTCAAATGTTTTTCATTAACTCGATGTCCGAAATTAGTATGTTAATAATGAACCAGTGTCCACAATCGTCATGTTATAATAATGACATGAACAATTTATCCGCAAATGGTATGTAGCTATATTTTAATATTAAAAATTTAAATAATTTATCTTAACCCAAAGTACAGACGAGTGTGGTTGTTTTACACATCATCACTTATGTATAGGTATAGAATATAGAGTATGACGGACGGACGACGGTTGAATATAGGTAATAAGCGACCATGCACTTACAATAATTCTATATTTTTTTATTGTAATAGACGAGTAAATAAAATATTAACATTTATAAAAAATAACGTATGACAAAATACAATGTCGAAATGTTTGGCCTTTAGGCATTTTCAAATAACGATTCTGTAGCCTTATATTATATGTTTCCTTTCGTATTTAATGTTTAGTAAATTGAAAAACTGCTGGACTGTGATTAAAAATAATGCATGACGGAAAACTCGGTGACCTGTCAGGGATTTATGTACAAAAAACAAACGGTTTATATACGGACTCATGCCATTAATGCTACAGTCTACTGAGTCAAATACATATAATATTACGATGTAACTTTGAAATTTCATATGATCAATAATATATAATATTACAAAAATTTAACATTCTCATTGTACTATCTTAAAACTAGAAAATAATCATTGTAATTCAGCTGTTTTTAATGATAGTATAATAAGTGGTCTAATAGACAGTATAGTTGTAGCAATATTATTCTAAAGTCATGGTTTTGTACGAAATTATTTTCAACACTCTAATATTAAATATAAATTTATTATTAGATTATTCTTGTATTTTAATAATAATAACAAGATTAAACCGTAACAATTTTTATGTATTTTCATATTTCAAGACGGATAGGTACTATAAAATATACCTAGGTTCCTAAATCATAATATAAATAATAACAATAAACTATGTAACTTTTAAAGTAATAATAAATCTTTTGTTTTGTATACTACTTTACAACATACATATTATGAAGATATTAAACATATTGTGTACTTGATACATTATCAATCTAAATAACCATTTAATCAAATACTAACTTGTATACCTATTTATAAATATCTTATGCAGTGTTTGGAAATTTATCGCAGAGCTAAAGATTTCATATTTCATATTTATGTTCTAATTGAAAGAAGAAAATCCGTTTGTTTCAGGAAGCATAAATCATTTTTTGTACTTTCCTTTCTTTTATCTAACCACATCTACATCATATATGTAGGTAAAAAAAAATTTACGACCCGAATGAATTTCGATTTCCGATTTTTGATTCTACTACCATGTATACACTATACTATGTATAGTCATCATATTATCTAATATCATATACACATTATGTTACGCAAACATATTTTACGAAAGAAAATTATAAATAATAAATTAATAAATAATGATTTTTTTCTGTATAAACACTGATGTTGTGTTATATTTAAATGTATCTTATTGTTTAAAAAATATTTAAGAGCTTTTAAAACATTTATTTAAAGAAATTCTCAGAAATGTCTGTTGAAGATAATTTAATTCAAAATCGAAAGTAAATCATCATTAATAAAATATACTCTGCAACAATTCACAAAAGACAGATTGAAATTCTGGCAAAGTTCAATACGTCTATGGTCTTATTATTAGATTTTACGCATGGGTGAGAGAAATCTATATACATTTGATCGTGTATTTTATTCCTTTAGCTTTGAGCATGAGCAACGCTTTTTAATAGTAATAGAATATTTCTAAAAGCTACAGCTCTAAAATTTTAAAATATTTTTCTCTCTATCCAATATTCACAGTAGTTTCGTAATATCTTGAAAGACATCATAGAAAATTAATAAATAGATACCAAGATGAACTCATTCATTATTTCATGAATCTATCCTTACTCAAAATAGTTTTCAATTTTTTTTTTTTTTTTATCAACGATTAAAAATACAATTTTAAGATATATCTTCAATAACATGAATTTTTAAACATTTTTCAATTCCATCACAAGTTCGTCATTTTTTTTTTTTTTTATTACAACGTATATTTTATACAATCAGTTGATTTTTACAATTGTTATCATTTTAAATAAAAAATTTACTGGTAAAATTGTCGATAAGAATTGATGGAAAAAATACAACCCATCATTTTAACGTTGATGCCGATGTTACCGTTTACGTAGGTAGTTTACCGGTAACCATTATACATGCCTACGTCTGTCGAATTCAAAACGGATTGTTTATTCAATTTTACAACTTAACAAGCCATTATTGGATAAATGAAAAAATAAATATTTTTAAAAACAAACCATTAGCAAAAATAAGTACAGAGGCAAAAAAATATATTCATTGTTGGAATAATAACAACAATGGTATTATAATGGTTGGTACCTACGCGTAAATATTCAGCGAACGTAAACAGTATTACAACAACAAGTATATGTATAAAACGTAGTAACCGCACACTACCGAGATTATTATTATTATCACCAAAGAACGCGCAAACAACAAAACAAGAGAAGATTTCAATGGATAAACTTTTTACGTCCGTGTTGCATAGGTATTATTTGTTTTGATATTTTATTTAACTTCAGATGTAGGCGACGGAGTCGAGAGAATTTGTTAACGATGCGAATATATTATAATAATATGCATATTATAGATATCTACCTATACATTATTATATTATACCCATGAACCGGGAAAAATATCAAAAACGAGTTGTTGACTTTGTCCGATACCTTTCTCCGCAATATGAATATTGCATGTAAGCACACGAACGTTCTTCTATACATATTTTTTTTTAACTCCTTTGAGGCGACTGAATTAAATATATACAAGTAAACACCAATAATAACAACCTCCGTATTACCCATATAATTGATCGTGTAAAGTTATTGACTGGTGGCAGCAGCACCATAGATTAAACTAGTAGCAGAGTACTAGGGAATACTATAGCTCTCCGAAAAACTTTTTGCAAGCAACAGGTAATTCTTGATTTTTACACGTCTATTCAATTTTAATAAACGTAGTTTTTACGATTGTGTGAATTCATTATAAGTATTTATTATGATAAATTGTATTTTATATTAAAATTATTTTAGCCAGTTGGTGATATTCTAAGGAAGATTATACAGCAATTCATTATGCCTATTGCAATATGACTCTTTAGAGTAAGCAAAGTAAATAAAAATTAGTCTGCATGCACCGCAAATCGTACCTATAACCTGTACCAGTTCTCGTACAAGCATGAACATGTCAAAAAATATAAAAATATCAATTCTCTTTTTGAACAGAAATACGTTTCTGCTGTAACGAAATTGTGAGACTTTGATATGGCATATGGCTGATTTTTTTTTTTTTTTGTAGAATTTGCTAATCAAAGTGTGATCGTTGAAAAAGTTTCTCGATTTTCGGAACCACTCTCCTCTCCACATACTTACAAGCGCAAACGTAATCCACAATACACTGATAATAAAGATTGCCGGTCGAATTGTGTTCGAAAATCTTAAAACCAGATTAAGTTATACGCGTTGAGTCAACCGGATAGTTTTAAGTGCGTAACTCAATCTTTCAGCAGTATCTCCACAACTTGAGTAGGTCAAAGACTTCCGTCGAAATGGATACGAGATAAATTATTTTGGGTGACGGCAAACGGTTGACAAAGAGTTATCACTGCAACCCGAAATGATTTGTATAGTGATTTAAACAACGACAGGACGGTAAACACAACAATGTGAGATCACTGAATAACCGACACGAAAAAGGTATTATTTTACAAAGCTATGGTAGGCACGATTAACGAGAGTCAATGAGGAGTATGCTGATTATCGCATGAAATTTGCTCTAAAATAACAATTTATTTTTTTTTCGATTGTGCGTTCGCCGACATTTCGAAATACGTTTTAACTGGGATAAATAAAATATAACGATCGCCGTTCAAAACGTACGTGGTAACTTTGATATTATCTATCATACAAAACGTTATAATATTTTATGCGTACGATCGTGCATCTGATAATAATATATATTTTATAAACAGAGCTATAAATATGATTATTAATTTAGATTTTAGACAAATGATTTTTGACGTTTAATCGAATATCAATAATATTAATTTAAATAATAACTGATTAACTACACAAATAAGTGTTTAAAAAATATAATATATAAAAAATAGAATTGAATTTAAAACCTCATTGATTTAAGTTTTATTGTATTTATAAAATATTTATGTGATCATTTTTGTGTTCATTTGAAAATACTAAATACCTAATATTAGTATGGAATACTAAAGTTCATAAAATTTAACAAAAATAATAAATGTCTTATTTTCGGGTCAGATAATGTTAGTTAACGGGCCACTATATTTATAGTTAACACTTTTATATTCTAAACTACAAAATATTAATAATTGTTCAATTATTATTTGTTGATTACAATGAACAGAGATTTCCTAGCACTACTTTATAAATACAAGTGCGAGGTGACATTCAAATACTCAATAAGTGCTTATTGTTATACTGTTGTATTCAACGCCTGAGTGAATAATAATCATATTATGACCACAAATCCATCAACTAGAACAGTAGCATTGATTAAATATTAAATATATATATATAAATTTATATTTAAATTTATTGTATTTAATCAATGACAGTGGTTTTCAACCGGTGTGCCGGGAAAAATATATTAAAAGTTTTATAAGTATGGATTTACCAATATTATTATTGATATTCGGTGATATTATATGGATTGGTGTACCATTAAAATTTTGTAGGAGTTTAAGTGTACTGCATTGTTAAAAAGGTTTAAAAGCACTGAACTAGAGTAATAACAATATAATATATATAATAACAAATTATTGTTTATACGTCTAAAAATTTTGTAAAAATACAAAATAATTAAAATATTGGATTTTTTATTTATAATACTTCAAAAGATTAATATCAATTACTAAAAATTATAATTCACCACGATCTCTAATATTATGGTTTTGTTATTTTTAACAAAATTAAATAACATAGAATCTTAATAGATTAATTCGAATTTTAATTCAAAGATACATCAACAGTTTTAGAAAAATTATGCTTAAAATAATTTATAGTAGATAAAAGTTCTCGTCAGCAAAAATAAACTGGTATTTCCATAGAAGACTCTTTAGTACAAAAAAATCTTAAGAATTTGATAATATATTGTCTGAAATTATATTTAAAAATTTAAAAATCCAAATTTTGGATTACTGCATATATTTAAAAACAAAAAGAGAGTGAGCATACATAATGCATCACTCTGTACATGTACTTAAAGTAATAAATCCATATAAATTTAAGAGTAAACATCATATATGGACAATGTATAACAATCAAAGGCTAATCTCCAATTTCAGACAATGTTATAGTTTTTAAATATAATAAATGTAATTTTTATTTTAATTGCGTGATAACTATACAGAACACTATTAATAATGTATACATACACATGCATAATATACAATACGAAACTCGTTAATTGACATTTGAAAAGCTTTTACATGATTTGTACTGTACAACTAACGCGTGTCACTGCTGCAGATAAATACATGATGCGTGTGATGCCGGTAGGGCGATAGCAAGAGATGAGGTAATTCGCATGCGGCGTAAATGTCCGTGAATTGGTAAATAAAAAAAGCACAATATGTTTCTCATAAATATATCTTCCTAAAAAAAAAATTACCCAAACACCTGGACCTGGGTGAAAACTTTACGTTAACACACATGAGAACATAAAATTATCGCTACGTTTGTTTTTCCCCAATGAAATATAAACTATTATGATAAGCGATCTCAAATAGATGAGAAAATGAGGATAGTATTAAATATATATTGTACGACGAAACGTGCTAATTTATTTATGGCATTAAAGCGATTTCCAAACAATTTACTTTCTCGGGTCTTTCGATCACACGTAATATTTATACCAGAGTACACGTATCTTGTCGCAGTCACACGCTTTTACGCGTTAAACAAAAAACGAATATTTCGTGGTCGAATCAAGTGTTGTTTTTCCACCTAGATGGTCACGATATTTTCAAAATCTATTAGTGATAACTGATAATATTCGTTTTCCGATTCCAAATTTCAATAAAAATGTTGAAAATAAAATATAATGAATGATTCAAAAATATTTCGATACTAGCATAGTAATAACATTAATACATCAGCATTCACTCGGTTTCAAATGTATACGACAATTATGTATATTCTACACAAATATGACCCGATAATAACGATTTCTAAAACCCGGAACTATTTATATTACTATATTGTATAATGCTATGTATGAAATAATATTATGTATTGCATACATATATTGTTTTATTCTATTTTACTATACGTTTTTATAATAAAATTGTTGCACAAAGTAATATAGGTACATTTTTTTTTTTGCAAAATAGATCAATATTTATATATTGAATATTGCACTCTTCGTAAATAATAATAAATTGTGCCCTATATCCTCCGTTTCTTAGTTTAAAGTTTTGTTATAACTTAAATGTCACTAATGTCAAGATTATTATATTATATTAAAATTAATTATTATTGTTACATTATTACACGGCGCAAGTGTAGTAACTGTTTCCGAAAACTAATAAAACATAATAATATATTATGTTTCTGACATATTTGTATATTTTTTCAAGCAAAATTTAATATGTCTTAAAAAAAAAAGGTTCATCTATATTCAGTTGTTCGTCATGAGTGACGTTGAGTTTATGTGATTTAAATGTTCTAAATAAAGACGTGACTGCGATTATAACATGATCGTTTAGGTTATATATTACTGCAGTAAAATAGTCAGACTTCTGACTACTCAAGTCACAAAAACTGAGCTTCACTTGGATTCACTATATCAGGCCGCATTTATGGTCATGAAGTTAGATGTTTAATAATACAATTACGATACCATACTATATACATTACACGGTTCGTAAATATTTGCGTAATAAATTGTGAGATCCGAACTGAATAATATTTATTTTGACAAGAAAAATGTATCAAAAAAATAATAAATGGTAAATTTAGTAGATACGTAACTTGGTGCTTATACACTCTGGATTATAATGACGCCATCAATGGGTCAAGACCAGCTCAGAATTCACATGTGTACGAATTAATACTGGACAGTTAATGAATATTATCTTGTTCTCGATTACATTATACGAGTACATATAGTTACAAATAATCACTGAATGTTATAACGAAACTGACTCTAGGGTATTAAATTATTAATATAGTGTAGCTGTCTTCTCGCCCGTCACCGCAATTGCAGGATATGCTATCATTTGTCGAAGTTATAAGCGAGAACACTATAGACAAATGCTACACAAAACGTCTCGTTTGAAATAAAATAAAAAAATCACCACCCGGTGTTGTATTGAGTGTATAAAACAAATACGATTTATTCATTTATTGTAGATTCGGCAAATCTGAAACAGTGCGAGATGGTGTGTTCGTGACGCACGTGTATCTGAAGAGCTTTTTTAAAATAGCCGGTACGTAAAAAGTGATCGTACGACAAAGGTATATCAAGAGTATACGAGAAGCGGAAGAACACAAAATTGAATTCCGCGAAGTTAGGTTAACGCGTATTTCGGAGTATAGTGTTCCTTTTACCAATTCTAATCCAAAATAGAAAAAGTTAAATAATCGAAATTCGAGAGATTTAAAAAATGGTAAAATATTTCAATACATCATATTTGTATAAATATCATTAAAATACAAGCGAATAACCTAACTATAAATAATAAGACTTTCCTATAGTTACGATTTCCAGACAATTAATAAATATATCCCTAACATTTACAAATTATTGTCTTCAATAATAAACAAAATCGATTGATTAAAAAATAAGCTGTTAATTGTAATTATTATTATAATACAAAAAAATCATAGTTGTGATTTGAGTGTTTTGTTCCAAAATTAATATTGAATATATAAGTAATGATAATATAAGTAAGTACCTAGATACATTTTTTTTTTTTAATGAATTACTTAGCTGCTATTTGGTTGAAATTATCAACCTCTGCTGTTTGTTTTGGCCTTAATGATATGAGAACAATTTATTCATTAGTTTATATTAAAAGCAATTGTGCTAAAAGTTTAAATAACAGCCGTAACGAAATACATTGGGTATAGATACTACTTATCATTAAAAAAAAACGTTATCTATACAATTTTTTTTTTTAATACTGTTTATCAGTTAACTGTTTCCATATCAACCACTATCTACGAATTCTTTTATTTTCAACTTCTTATCAGTATAATTTAAAAAGAAATAAAGTTTTTTTATACAAATGTGTATATATATTTTACAATTATACATGTGTATCTACATTTGCGATTGAATTGAATAACGAGTTGACAGAATTGCCTCTTCGACGGCATATGCTTGAAAAGATTAAATACAGATTAAAATGAAAATTGTAGCAATAGCGAAGAAAGTTTTGACGCTTTTGACGCCTTTTTAAGAGAATAAAAAAGAAAAAAGTACAAAGTTAATTTAAAAAATAAAACACACAGTTCAAACGTATATA
This sequence comes from Aphis gossypii, assembly GCF_020184175.1. Lineage (NCBI taxonomy): Eukaryota > Metazoa > Arthropoda > Insecta > Hemiptera > Aphididae > Aphis > Aphis gossypii. The sequence goes on along the minus strand of NC_065532.1, from coordinate 19,097,526 downwards.
GCCCAAAACGAATTTAAATCTAACTAAAAGGTAAGAACTTCACCATTAATTGTATACACAGCAAAGCGTTTTAAACTTTTTATGTTGAAGTGCGTTTATTTATTCTTAAAAACCAACAATGTATATTAAAAGGAAATTCGTGTTAAAATTTTTATAATTCGTTATATTTTATTTTAAAAGATGTATTGTAACGAAAATATCTCTAATTTTGTACCAACAAAAGAATTTCATTTTTAATTAATAATATTACTAACAAAGACAATACTGAAATTATTTTTCTGTTCAATAAATTAACAAAATATATATTGTGTTCACTATTTTTTTTTGTTTTTTTGTTTAATGCTCATCGAATACAAAATTATAGCTAATAACTAGGCTTTTATGGCTGACTTTTAAATTATCAAGAAATTGATGATTGGAATGGTATACTTTGAAATGATTTTTATACAGTTATAAATTTAACACTTGCAATGAAATATAGTTAAAAACTAAGAACCAAAATAACAATTTAGCTTGAGTATTATATAATATTTACAAAATACGAAGGTCGAATACGTGATTTTGAACTATATAACTATATACTACGAGTATTTACTTGTAAATTGACAACAATCGTACTTTTAATTTAGTACGAAAATCATGTTTATTAATTATTTAAAATTATGTAAACATCCAATTAAATATAAAAAATATAATTAAAATAAATATGTTATTGATATGACAGAATTAAAATCGCTTAATTGTGTACAATTAGGAAAACTGGGTCAGTACAATTTTACTTTTCAGTAATAACTGTGGCTTCCGAAGTAGTTGTTTAATAACTTCTTAAACAGAAAAAGGTATCATTAAATAGCCAACATTAATTTGAGTAGTTGCGTCCAAATTTCACATAAGCAGATTACAGTTGATACATTTTTATTTTGTACATTTATTTTATGAATTATAACAAAAAAAAAAAAATTTTACTTTTTATACCTAATCGATCCAACAATTAGCATTCAACGGCAAGGCTACACATTTCATTGAATATAATAAAACGTACAAGAAATTATTGAACTATCTACTTCTGCGTTTTTAAAACACAAATACTATCCATGATGCTATTTCAGATTTCTTTAGATAAAATGTATTTAGGCAGAAATTTCACATAGTACAAGCGAGTAAATTATAATCTTATACTACTATCTTTTATGCACACCTAAAGGACATGATGTCGTTTCATATTATTTAAACACAATAATATATTTAAAAAAACGAAATAAGACTCGTGAGAATCTAGGACATTAATTTCATGTCATAAAATCACGAATTACAGAGATAAACGGAAAATTGTTCCCCAACCAGTCGTTATAATATAATATGTATTAAAAAAAATAGACAAGTACCTATCGATTTAAACATAAATTAAAATTTTATACACAAAAGTTAAATCACGAAATTACTACCATTTGAAAAATAGTTAAATTATATAGAAATTTTCTTTGAGTTCGCGATTTTTCTATTGGTTTTTTGTGAATGTGTGCTGCGACAGTTACTCTTACTTGAAGTGTGCATTTTATGTATTCCAACATTTGGTACAGCTTATTACTAAACCAATACCTGATAAATAATGATAGTCAATCTAAATCTGTATACCTAACTATGTGCCATGCAATAATCTAGAAAGTTTGATTACATAACTGACAATTCAATACACGCAAAAATAATTAATCAATAATAAACTGTAGAAAAGTTAAATTTATAAGAAATTATAACAGTTTTTTTAATGATATTAAATATACAAATGTTTCATATTTAAAAATTAAAACATTAAATTATTAAACTGTATTACTTTATTATTGTACAACAAATTTCAAACCACAAACTTAAAAAAATTCTTTGATATTTTTCTTTATTAAAAAAAAAAGAAAAAAATTGATTATAATTGGATACAAATTATACATAGACGAATAAAATTAATTATTTTGTATGATAAATTATTTATAACACTTACACAACCGAAGAAAATTTAGATAATAATATGTTTACATTCTATCAATCATCTGAACATCAAACGACAGCCCGAACGCAATCTCAAATCGAATTTGAGTTGATCTAATATTCAAAATACTCAAAGTTTAATTTGAGTTTAATTTCTATATTTGAAACCAGAAAATCATAATGTTTTATAGTCAACAAGCTTTCAAAGTATCTAAATAAAAATCAAATTTTAGATAAGTTATTCATTAGTTATAACCATTTAAAATGTATATGATCGGAGTAATGTCTCTGCAATTGATTTAAAAATAAAAGATAATCAAAAAAAAAAAAAAATATATTTTAAAAACGTTAACACTTTTTAAAATAATGAATGTCTCTATTCTTGTGCACTTTTTTTGAAAAAAAAAATAAGTTCACTTCTCACTTTTATTGAGTAATGTGTACATAAAAAATACTTTTGTCACCTCTCCCTTACCTTGTCAAGAACCATTTCTGCGAAGCACTATAACTGTTGACGAGTGTTAAGTATTAAAAGATCCCCATGAAGACATTCAAGACAATTTTGTAAACTTATATAATATTCATTATACTAGAAGATAGAACCGATAAGATTAGGACCGTCCAACTTCTTAAATTATTTTTTTAATGATATAATATTTATCTTTATTTTATATTTAATGCTATGAGTAATTTAACAATAATTATAAGTATAACTGTTGTAAATACAATTATAAATATATAGCATAATAATCCAAGATATAACTCCCACAAGAGAATTCCGTCCATCACTACCAACTGACAGTCTCGTCTAATACACTACTCAAAAGAACGATAAGATTAATTTGTATTCTTTCATAATTCTTATTATCTTTAAAAAAAATTTCGAAAACTAAAACGTAGGTAATAATAAACTTTACTCTCAAAACAAGTAAGACGAGACACGTTTTTTTCGTGTTTTTTTATACCTACATGCATTGTACTAATGCGATTTATGCTTAAAGGTAATGTTAGTTTCGTCGAAAACGAGATATTTAAGCTGAATTAAGGATGTCGTTGCGATTACATACACGTACTACACTAGTCAAGAAGATCTAAAAAAAATTCAACATTTGGTCCACAATATTACGTTTTGCGATACTATAATATTATAATGTTATTAGCATCGCTTTGTAATTCGAACGAGATACATCGAATATTATTACTGTTATTATTATAAAAAAGACGCCGGGAGTCACGTGTCATAAATTACGTTTACGACAACTAGGTTATAACCCTTCAAAAACGATTCAGAGAGAAGAAAAAATATAGACGCGAAAAACAATAAAAGTGGTGTGTCATGCAAATTAAAGGTGAGCTCGAAGACTCAGAAACTCACAAAAAAGATTGGACAAGAAGAATTTGTATCTGGAGAAAATGTTATCCTTAATTTACAAAGTTAAATAATTCAAAAACGATTAATTCGAATTTTAATTTTGATATCTCAAAATATTCAGAAAAATTATATGCTAAATATTTTACGATAAAAAAGAAGTTGTAGTTTAAAAAAATAGAAGTTTCATCTCTTCGGGATACAACTTAAGTCTTAAGAATAATAATACATGGTTTTTAAGTTTATTTAATAACTCCGAAATTCTGATTTTGAACAATAGCATTATTGAAGAAAAAAAGTGAAAATCTTGGTGAATCACTCTGTACACTGCGTAATACAATAACGATACATCTATCTAACAACTAACTCATTGACAATTATTATTATTATAATTGATTTAACTATTTCGACTGCCGGATATCGAAATACCTTTCACCACAATAAATATTTATTTATATATATATAGATTATAAGTAGGTAATTCATATTTATTATTATACTTTCTTAAATGATAAATCGAAAAGCAGCGTAATATATATAATTTCCAACCATACTCGATGAATTATCTCCGGAGCGCCATCACTATGGGCCTTTATCTCATTAAAAATAATTACTTTATACAGAATGATTCTTTTGAAGATACAAGTTATTTTTCCTTTTTAACTATTAAAGAATTTTTTATTTTTTACTATTTAAAATCATAGAAATTTAACATTTTTGAAAAATTATCATTTTTATCGTTACCTATCATTTTTTGATTTTCTCATATTTTGAAACAAACATTGTTATGAAGATGTCAGCAATAAAATAAAATTTCAAAAAATGTATTAATAAGTCAAATAAAAGTATGTTTTATTTAATACTTAAATGAGTTATTATTATTATTGTTATTTTTATTAGTATTGAGGCATCGGGTATCCCACAAAATTTTTATCTACCATATTCTCTAAACGTCAAAAACTTATAACAAAGTAGTCACAACTAATCGTAATATTCAATTGCTATACATTGAAATTTTAGAAAAAATTTCTGCCTCGGAGTATATTAATTAAAAACAGAAGGTCCATACATGTCATTCAAAAACGTAAAAAAACTTAACAATTATAACGATAAAATGTTATGAAATCCCTTTAAAATGTATATTATTCTAATAAATATACCCATATTTTTTTTAAATTTATTGGTTTATCGTTAACTTTTTTTTTCTTTACTGACTTAATTTAAGTAATTATATTTAATATTAACTGTTAGCTTTTATTATACGTTTGAAGATTTTTCTAGCAAAAACTACACCGAAACTAAGCAATGTTCGTATACATAATTAAATGTACTTATCTTATAAATAGTTATGATACTAAATATTTATTATTAATATAATATGTATTATATAACATATACAATATGTATACATATTTTTAAATGACGTGATTATTTGTGTAAATTATAACTTAAAGTATTGCAATCTGTCGAGTATTCCTAATATTAATAAGAAAACGTTTGTATGTATGATTTAAGGCAATATTATTTATATCTGTTTATACAAACAGAAACAATAGTTTATATTTAAAAAATAGTATATTATATAATATATGTATTACTATATATTAATGTTTATTTGACCGATTTTATACCGTTGACTAAGAAATAAAAATTACTTCTGTTAAATATGCATTTTTTAGAAAATAATATGATGATGTATATATATAAATTAATGACTATGGGCCTTATCTCAATAAAAATAATTACTTTATACAGAATGATTCTTTTGAAGATACAAGTTATTTTTTTAACTATTAAAGAATTTTTTATTTTTTACTATTTAAAATCATAGAAATTTAACATTTTTGAAAAATTATCATTTTTATCGTTACCTATCATTTTTTAAGATTTTCTCATATTTTGAAACAAACATTGTTATGAAGATGTCAGCAAATAAAAATAAAATTTCAAAAAATGTATTAATAAGTCAAATAAAAGTATGTTTTATTTAATACTTAAATGAGTTATTATTATTATTGTTATTTTTATTAGTATTGAGGCATCGGGTATCCCACAAAATTTTTATCTACCATATTCTCTAAACGTCAAAAACTTATAACAAAGTAGTCACAACTAATCGTTTAATATTCAATTGCTATACATTGAAATTTTTAGAAAAATATTCTGCCTCGGAGTATATTAAATTAAAAACAGAAGGTCCATACATGTCATTCAAAAACGTAAAAAAACTTAACAATTATAACGATAAAATGTTATGAAAATCCCTTTAAAATGTATATTATTCTAATAAATATACCCATATTTTTTTTTAAATTTATTGGTTTATCGTTAACTTTTTTTTTCTTTACTGACTTAATTTAAGTAATTAATATTTAATATTAACTGTTAGCTTTTATTATACGTTTGAAGATTTTTCTAGCTAAACTACACCGAAAACTAAGCAATGTTCGTATACATAATTAAATGTACTTCATTCTTATAAATAGTTATGATACTAAATATTATATTATTAATATAATATGTATTATATAACATATACAATATGTATACATATTTTTAAATGACGTGATTATTTGTGTAAATTATAATACTTAAAGTATTGCAATCTGTCGAGTATTCCTAATATTAATAAGAAAACGTTTTGTATGTATGATTTAAGGCAATATTATTTATATCTGTTTATACAAACAGAAACAAATAGTTTTATATTTAAAAAATAGTATATTATATAATATACTTGTATTTACTATATATTAATGTTTATTTGACCGATTTTATACCGTTGACTAAGAAATAAAAATTACTTCTGTTAAATATTGCATTTTTTAGAAAATAAATAATGATGTATATATATAAATAATGAACAGACTCCTTAAAAATAAATATGAAAAAAAACTTTGAAATTAATTTATGTATAGTTTTTTTTTTCAATATTGAAACGAACTCAATCTACCTTATGATGTATATGATTTTCTAGAACCAGATTAAGAAATTCCGTTGGGGACTATATAATAATAATATAAACTAACAATATCTAACCTGTACGGATTTTATTATTTTTTTTGTATTTCAACTCTTATTCATTTATGTAATATCATTTTAATTTATTTATTAGAAATTCTATAATAACCTTACTATCAGTGCATCATATGTATATATAAGATAATAAGATAATCCAAATAGGATAAACACCTTTATTTTTCCTCAAATAATGCATTTAATCAAAATCTGAATTTAGGATTTTTTTTAATACATAATGTATCAGATATCTCAAGACCATATTATAAAATACTTTATATGCTTTGTACTATTAAGAAATATCATAATATGGAGATAATTCTACTCATAAACTTCTATTTTTTAGAGGAGAACCCATTTTTCCTTATAATTGTAAACTATTTAACATTGTTTTTGCTGGAAATGCTGAAGTATCAAAATTAAAATTTAACAAATACTCTTTGTGTTAATAATTTGTTTGTATTCATCCTAAAAATAATAGATCAATGATAACGGGTTGGAAAGATATGGGGGTATGATAACTTGAAACTTTTAATAATTAATATAAATCTATCAACATTTATAATTTTTTTTAAAAAAGCCAGAATATAATGAATACTAGATCCAAAATAAAATTTTTTTGTACTTTTATGAAAACCACTTTCTTAGGATTTTAATTCTTAATGTAAACATTTTAATAACTGAAAAACTACTCATTCAAATTGTATATACATATAACACAAGTTTACATCACCAATGGACACTCCTAAGTAGTACAAAAAATTTCAAGTAAATACGATTATGAAATATACTAAAAATTTCATGAATCAGCATCTTAATTAATGAATATGGAAACAAATGGGTTGAATATGATCGACATAAATCATCCTGCACATAAAAAATAAATAAATACTATAATATGATTTTAAGGATATTATCGGATATTGTTATATTATTCTACGCTTGTTCGTGGCCTTTCATTTAAGCAAGGTTTTAATTAATTTGGTAATATTGTATCTACTTATTTAATACATTTAGTGGTTTTTACTTCAATATTGATTTCGAATTTATGTTATCTATGTTATTCGTTCATTCAGAAACTACTGCACGCAATAGTTATATTCCGTAGGTAAGGTAAGATTGAGAAAGTTAAAGAACTCATAAAATAATAAAAATATACCATGCGTGTAGTGTGATTACTTCAATGTACCTAGTATAGTAGCATAGAGGGATTCGCTTGTTAACTTCACTAGTTGAACAAATTTAACAATTTACGAAATAGGATCAATGCAAAATGACATTGACTTTTTGAAAAAATATTGCAATCTAGAAAATAAGTATGGATTAAGAAATTAAGGATGAAGACCAAACAATTGTGAATATTTATCATATTTAATTATTGCTATAATAAATTATCAAAATTCTACACACAAACATAATAACTAAATTTTAATATAAAATAAAATCGATTTCTTCTTAATCAGATTCGCTGCATATGCATCACAGGTAGTTGTTTTTATATTTCAAAGTTTTTCTTTATTCTTTGGAAAACTATAAAAATTTCAGATGAATTTTTTAATCGATTTAAGGACTTAATGACAATTTAAAAGAACTCTTAACACCCAAAAAACTAAAATCACATATAAAACATAAAAGAAAAAAATCATAAAATACAAAATCTAATTGTGTGTGTTGTCATTTAAACTTACATATACCTACCTAATTCGATTAAGGGTGAAGTTCTCCTTCTGATGCATACAATTATTAACGGTGCATAAATGGGGTTGAGGTCAATTAATATCGCACGGAGCGGAAAATATGGTCGGTTAGGTGACTGTTATTAAAAATAATACTTAACGCTTTAAGGTCGTAACAAAAATACTACCTAGTCATATATTTATAACGGCAGCTGTGGATCGAATTCCATAAAATTTATACGAAAAATCCATAGATGAGTTAGAGGTTTTAAAATTAAATGACCGGTTAAATCCTAGGTATTAAAATTATACGTCCTAGTTGAGACTTGGGATTTATAACAATTCATCTAAATCCACTCTCACATATTATGTATGATGTTAATGCATGCAAATATGTAAATGTTAATAGTAGGTACATACATATATTATTTTACGACATGTTAAGCTTTATAATTGCTTTATACAATTAAACGCGTGGAAAAAAATCGGTGCTAAAAGAAGTTTAAAATGTATTTATATTACATAATATATAGTGTCACATAATACGGGTAAATGAATATAACTGTATAAGTGCACCATACAATATGCAATTATGGGCAAAAAAATAAAGTCGATAATTTGAAAAATAAGTAATACAATTTATTTAAAAAATAAAGCATTAAGAAAAATAAAAAAAATTGCTTCTCAACTGTATTTATTTTACTAATCCAAAATCAACTGCTCTTGTGTTTTGTTCGGGAAGAAAAAGTTTAAATGTTTTTAGACTCGATTTGTATGCAACCTAACTCTAAACGTGCTTAACATTATAGATTAAATCTAGCTTTTATCTAACCAAACCAAATTAACGAGTTGATAATTAGTTAAAAAAAAAAAAAAACAGTTTTTAGTCATCGCGAGCACTAATACGGATACAATGCAATATATATATTTAACAGAAAACTCCACGGAGTATTAAATAACATATTATTCTTCGATTGTCCTGTGCTATGATTAAAATATAAATTTTCGTAGTAGAGACACAAGAATGATGTGTAAAAAGAAAAAACATGTTGAAAGTTTCAATAAGACTTAAAACACACAGTCAGCTTGGAAAACGAATATTATTCAACTTAAGAACACGATTCGTTCCTGGAATAATACATATTTCATTCGTATTTTTCACTACGACGGAATTATACGAAATTTATCTAGTGGAAAGAATACGTTAGAACGCATAATAATTATTTTTCTGAAATGATAACAACAATTTAATACCAATTTAAATAATTTAATATTTGTGTTAAATCCAATGCTCTGCAGTATTGTTGTACTTTTTAATATCGTACGACACCACGTGTAAAACATTCATGAGATATATTTCAAATTTGATATAATGGTTTTCACGAAAATTGAGTAACAACAATAGAAGCACTAATTTGAAGATGATTGCAAAGTGTGTGTACAGCAATATACCGATACAGAAAACGTAGAGCAATCTCACTAGAGCCCACAAATAAAAATATCACGGTAACCAGTTAATATACACATATTTCAACTCTCAATATTTTTTGCGAATAATATAATATCTTACCAATACAAAAACTATCTTTTATACCAGGGATTCTCAAACTTTTATAAGCACTGTGCCGTTTTTACCAATTAACCCTTTTGGGGTACCCCTTCTTAGTCTCTAAACAAAAATAATATGTATAAAAGATTTTAAAGGCTTATATAAATTTTTATTTTATTTCAAGGTTTGTTGGCCATATATGTAGCCCTTAAAAAATTTTGAATACCCCCAAGGGGTACGCATACCACAGTTTAAGAACCACTGTTGTATACGATAAATTTAAAAATGTATAAGGTAATCATCAATTTACATCCAATATACTATAATAAATAATAATATATTTACATAAAATATTGATAAGGATAAAAAAAGTAAATTAGTAGGTATCCGCTCTACTGTTTTAGTATAGATGTCGAGTTTTTTTTTTTATTATACCCAAACATGTCACAATAAACTAATAAATATACCTAATAGTTTAAAGCATCCGATTAGTTTTTGAATAATCTTACATTGAAATTACACGAATAATTATTTACAATACAATCTAATAAACAAATTAAAAACTGTTCTATATGCCGACATACTACGTATATCATAGAGTACATAATGACTTTTTAAAACTCGACAAAGTCGATGTAAAAAATAAGCATACATATACCATATAGTAATATAATTATCTTATATACATATGATTGACAATTATAAAGACTAAAATTTCTGGGAAAAGACTTTATATTTTACATATGTATCGTTATACTTTATACCTTATACAGGTCGGTCACATAAAAAACTACTCAAACTGAGAAATTTGTAACGAACGTATTTTATTTTAATGAACAGTCTTCAGCGATGTCTAGAGTATAATATACAAAGAAATACATAGACTGGATTTTTCCGAAAGTCCGCTGCCTAAACGTCAGTGGGTAGGCATTATTATTCGCGACAGACTCACACTGAAGGTCTTGTCATGTGCTTGTCACATCCTCACACGTATTTACGTCGGACATTGATCGATGTGATGTACGTGCAGGTCTGAAACACTCTGTATACAGAGCGATTCACTGAACATGCTCATCCCTACTTTTTCTTTTGGTAGAGAATTTATATTAAATATATGAATTTATTTAAACCCTGGTTTTTGAAATTTTTAAATGTATCTACAGGTACATAAGACCATATTTTAAAATCCTTGAGATTTTTTTACAATTTAAGGAGTGTCCGTAATGATATGAGTTTCTGTTCTTAAAATATTCCCCCACCCTTCACCTACGATTTAACTTAAAATTTTGTAGTACCTAATAAAGAATTTAAACAAATTGCATAGTTATTAAATTATTTATACAAAGAATAATAATATTAAAAATGGTTAACAATTAAAAAGTACAAAGTACAAAGATGTAATATTGGATCAAGGATTTATTATCCTTAAACCAAGTTTATAAATTATAAATGTTGATAGATTAATATTTATTATATACATTTTCAAATCACAATTGTACTCATATCATTTCATAGACTTACTAAATATTCTTGGTACAAAGTTATTTAGCTCAAAAAATACACGTTCAAATTTTTATTTACATACATCAACATAATTATTTATAGTGGAAAAGGGGGAGAGTTCCTATTTGAAAAACAAAAATTTAGCACATGACACTCCTTAAGTAATACACATAATCTCGAGAACATGAAAATATGGTCTTTCTAAAAATTTAATTACTGTATAATTGAAGATAAATAATGTGGGGAGCTTACTTGGTGAATCGCCCTGTATAAAGTGTGTACAATGCGCATACATATATACTGATATTTGGAAGAGGGTATATAAATGTGTGCATGTGTACATTATACAGGACATAGGTATCTTTTGAGGAGATGCGAATGACCTGTCCCCGCAGGGTATGTGCGATTGTAAAACATTATTCGGACCCCGACTTGTTGCCGCGTTTTAGGCGATTATTAATATTTCTCGAGACTGTCCTTCACGATAACTGCAGTTATTAATATGACCGTCTCGATTTTAGGTACCTATACATATTATAGTACTTCATACATATATATATATATATTTTTTTTTTTAATACTTAATAATATTAATATTATTATTATCATTATAGTTAAAACTATTATTTAACTTTACAAAACACGCATTATGCCATTACGGTACGCTTTTAGTTTAATTCGTTTTGGTTCGATTATTATATCTATAATACATCGAAGCGTACATATTTTGCAATGATAACTCCATGAACTATTGCTGCTAAAATACTTCACAATTATTGTTTACCATGGCTTTTCGAGTTCATATTTTTGTGATTGTTTTGTATAATAGATATAATATTATATACATTTACAGACTGCAATTGTGTGTTTTTAACTTTTGTTATTATTAATTTCGTTGAACGTATTATTTTTATTTTAAAACTTTGAGATTTATTTACTAAAATATATATATAAATCCATAGTCATATATATATAATATAGATTGTAGGATAATAAACACCATTTCGCACAACTCTATAAAACACGTACAAGAAAGGAAAAGGTCTTCCGAGACTTGTTTTACTCGGCGGTATTTTAAATTAATAAAACTGTTTTTTTCTTTTTTTTTTAATTGTTTACGCTCATTTTTTACTTGATATTTATTATTCTAATTTAATACTAACTCGTCAGATGACGTTTTACGCTCTCGTAATATTTATAGCTGTAAGTATATTAAATATTCCCGACGATCATTCAAAAAAATCTCAAATTCATGTATGTATCCCGTCTGTTTAGCCAAAAAAATTATTTTTACACAACTATACGATCAGATTAACTCTTCGTTTTAGTAGATTTGCTTCATTCACTATGGATCTTTTTTAATATAAACTCCGCAAAGATAAAATAAATTCACTATAAATACATGTGACTTATCAAAATATAATACTGGCTTAATTTTCTAACGTTGTTATATTTTATTTAAGTCATCGCTAACATATTGACGAGAGCGCTGCAGTATTAAGGTGTGTAGAGGGTTCACAAAAAATTTCTAGCATAACTTCAAATATAACTACCCTTATACTATATATGATAAATATATTTAATACAACTTTATTCGTATATTGTATAGGTGTACAAGATATAAAAGTGTACCATATATATATTACATCATATCAACTGGTAGATTTTTATATTATAATAAACTATACCTACTCTAGTTTATAGAAATATTAACTATATAACTAAATTATATAATTTATATAAATAAAAATAACTAAATTAGGTAAGTTATTAATGATATAAACACACTACTCAGTAGACCAACATGCAATATAAACAAATTTTCGTTCAAAAAAACCAATCTAGTGTTGTTAGCTTATTAGCAAATTTACATTTTATCCAACTAACTATATATTTTAAAATAATATGCAGTTCTACTTGTAGACTTTAATTTTAAAGTAAGTTGTAGCTATGTAAGATAATACAATTTTAGATGTTCATAAAATTTAAACACCAATAAAAGCCTATAAGATACACTAGATAATATTCTGTCAAATTCCATGAATAATAGCTAAAATTACTATGTAGCGTAAGTCAGAGAAAGAAAACAAATAATAGTGAGCCGACATCCTATTCAATAAAAAAAAAAAATGAATTGGTATAAAAGACGACATCAAAGCTAAATTCTTATTAAAAATTAAATGTCAATACAAAGATCTTTATTTTATGTTTTGCTTTCGTATTTAAAGTATAGCTTCAAACCTAATATTAATGTTTGTAACTGTAAAATATAAATACATAGTACATGCAATAATATATTCACGTCTTAATTTATTGTTATATAATGCACGACGTCTTTACAAAATAAAATTAGAAACGTAGTAGATTATAAGGTAGGAAAAAAATATGCCAATAACATAAACCTAATTCAATTTTTTTGGTATTTTCAATCGAAAACTGAAATGTAAAATCAACCATTGTTGAGTTAAAAGATATGGTAAACGGAAATTATAGATATCATTTTAAATTGTATTATATTCCATATAATACTACGTTTATGATATCAATAAAAATAAGATTAAACAGAATCTAAATATCTGCATTATAATATTATATGACATTTTACATCATCCACTAATAAGACGTATTACGTATACAAACAACCAAATAATACCATTCTTAACAATCCAAACTCATTTATTATTATTTTGATTCTATAAATAAAAACATACGTTATTCCTATAATATATACCAATTAATCATACAATATAATAAAAAAATTTAAAAAAAATTATCTCAGTAAAATACAAAATACACGTCTGACATTTGTGAGATGTTTCGCTTTTCACGTTTTCAAATACACCCTTTCATTAATTACTATCAAAACCCATTTCAATATATCTATAGGATAACTACAATACTATATAGGCTTGAAAAATAAATGTTATTATTAATTTCCGCACTCACGATATAAAATGATTCAATAATTGTTATAAATATTTAGGTATCATCATCTTTCATTTAACACTATACACTCAACGTCATATTATAATATAATTGTGTAGAGAATATTGCACTTATTGTGAAATTTAAAAAACTGCCATATTTAAACATAATTTGTTATGAATAGATTATTTTTCCCTCCACAAATAAAGAACAATATTACATTTGGAAATTCTATTGTGGCATTCATCATTATTCATATTTTGGGGCTTCTGTGGTACTTAATTTTCTTCATAAAGTAAATTCAATAATATAATTCCATACGATTACAATACAGAACTAGGACTCTATCGTTAAATCAGGAAATATAATTTAAAAATTATATACGTACATAAGAAATACTGGAGCATAAGAATAAAATAAAATATACATTTTAATTAAAACTGTCAATTTATTTTCTTAAAATTCTTTTAAAAGAAAATGTTAGCACCTACTTTTTTTAATGGCCTATAAATTATAATTAGGAAAACAAATATTAAAATAAAAGTTTAAGGTTAATTAAAAGTAGGTAAATGTAAATTTATAACTGTAAATATTATTATAATAATATAATATTATAAAGATAATACATTTTTTCTTTCCCAAGTAACGGTTGTATTGTTCTTTTTTTGTAAATTTAAGATACATTATTTTATGGACATAAAATTCAATATTAATTATATGAAACTGTATTATTTTATATTTATATTTAAAAATAATAAACTTTATTTCAATATCAGTCAAATTATTTAAGAACTGCGAGCGTTAAAAACTACAATAAAATATCAAAACCATTAAGACTAATTTAAATAAAAAAGATACCAACCTAATTAACAGTGTTTTAAAAAATTACAATATTTGAGGAATCAAAAAATACAATATAAAATATAACTAATAATAATGATCGTTGTTTGAATGTATGCTTAATAGTAACATACGAATCAGGTAAGAAACATTTGGAATGGAAACAAAAACCTTGTTTTTTTTTAAAAAAAAAAGAAAACAATAAAATACGAATAATATAAACGGTGTCTACGGAGGTAATATATAGGTATTCCTTTCAAAAAAAATTGAATAAACATAATGTCTTGTCACAAAATATCCTACTATAATATACCTATACTCTGTTTGAAGACAATAATCAATTAGCAACCGATTTTCATCAGTAGGTACTGTACATTTTCTCGGTGACAAAGTTATTACTGTAGTTATCGACTAGCCAACCACAATATATTGTATCGCTATTCGTTCACGATACACACAAAAGTAATTGTTCTGTTTTAGAACAGGGTATACGTACAAAAATATCTAATAACAATTTTCGTATTTTTATTCACGACATCGTTAACCATGTTTCGTGGTTTATTTAGGATGAAATATATATAATCGAGCAGAAAAAAAATTAATAAAATACACAAAATTAATCCAAGCCTAATTCATTATACTTTAAAATATGTATGTACGTCAATTATTTGAACGGCAATAATCCGGGCAGTGAGGTATAGCGTTATTAAATAATAATACACAATGTATAAATAAACAATTCCATTCACAGCTGTAATGTATTTTATATACTTTCCATTTTGAATTATGAGTAAGAAATCTATTGACTACAATATCATATTTAGTTATTGAAGTTTATACATTTTTTTTTCAAACATTTTTTTGACAGAAAAAACGTATCTAATATTGTTCCAGTCGATTCACAGCATCCTAATACATCGTTATATATAGATTGAAAATTGGTCACAGATGGTACAATGTCATATTGTCACATTTTTTTTTTAATTTCCCTATCATTAATTCAGAAAAATACCAACAAAAAAAAGGTGAAATTTAACGACCGTTGCACTTTTTCAAAATCTATTTTGATCTTTTTTCATTAAATACTTAAACATTAATAGGCTTATTGATAAATAGATTCATTTTAAAAACATTTTTTTTTTTAACTTCAAACGACATTTTACTGACTTTATAAAATTAACATTGGATATTAATATAATTTTAAATAATCAAACCATAAATAAAATATGCTCAATAAATGTTAAATTTTTTGTTTTATAAACTGATTTTATATTTAGATATTTGTAACTTAAAAACTTCGATAAAAATATAATATATATATCATAGAGTAGTAAAACGATTTCGATTGAAAGCATTTTTCAAAGTCTGAGATTTTCAATGTAAAGACAATAGCACAAGTGGTTCATTTAAATTCTATAAAACAATCAATTTAATTTAAAAAAAATCTTTTTTATTAAAGTATTTAGTAAACGATAGTATAATTGATAATTAGTGGTAATCTAAAGAAAATTCCATTAGTGAAAAATGATTATGCATTATTGATGCTGCAGTGTAAAAAATACTCACACATGAATCTATATCTCAAAAAACGAATATTTTTTTTTATTTATTTATGGTTACCATTAGTTACAAAAAATAAATTAGTTAATACTTATTATAATCGGATAAAATTTTTGATTTGTGTTTCGTGTTTTGGTAAAAATCACCAAAATGAATATAAAAAAATGTGTTTACATTTAACGGAGTTTAAGAAAGGGTAAATTTACTAACATTAGTTAATATCTCATGGTCAACGTCATTGAGAAAAAGCACAATCAATAAATATATTTTCTATATAAAATCAAAGGCCTATACGAATAACCCTTATACAAATCTACAGTTTTCATAAAATACTTAATCTAGCCATAGTACTATAGGCTATACTTTGTAATACTTATTTTTCAATACATAAAATATGTTAAATATTTAGTTAATTCACGAAAAACTATCATTTATTTATTCATTTATTTTGTCCATTTATTAAAGATAGTAAAATAGTTATTATAATTGGATATAATATTATACATTTGTATCTTATATTTGGTGAAAATCACCCAAATAACTATGTTACAAATCATAGCCATTTAAATTTAAGTGATTTTAAAAATGGTAAATCCATGGATATTTATTTTGTCACAGATAACCCAGGATCATCTCGTTATAATAATAATATTATAAAAATAAATGATAATATTACGCTATAAAAAACTGATAGTTATTATTTACTTAAACATATTTATACTAATATAAAATTAAATTTAAAGCTCCAAAAATATATGTATAATTATATAACCTGCTGTAATATTGTCTCTTTTTAAAGGAAAAATATATATATTCTATAGACAAGAGAAAATTGAGAAAGGGTCCTGAACAATTTTATGAAATATGTGATAAAATGACAAGAATTTATCAAATATTTAGCTTTCCCGAAATTCCTCCATCATATTATTGATTTTCGACCAAACAGATACATGTCAACCAAGATGAAAATGTTATAATAACAATTAATTAATAAATTAATTATATTCATGGATAATACTGTGTCAATATTGTCTATTATTATGAACAGCGTAATTGTGATTCACAACCGTTGATACAGATAATTAACGTTATAACGGCATACAAGAGGTAATAATATATTAGAATAAAATGGAATATATCATAGGAATACCAACACATCTCAAATTAAAAAAACTACCTTCTCAAATCATTCTAAGAATTAGACATTTTGAATGTTAACATTCCGATTACTGTGTATACATAGCGATATAGTGATTGAAAATATCACATATTATGGCACACAAACACTTATATGGACGAATTGTCATTAAATCAGAACTCTCGTATCATAAGCGATATAAATAAAATAAAAATATGTTAAATTTTTAGAGATTTAATATTTTTATGTATATCGAATAATATATTATATTCATGTAACTCAAGTTATGTCAATCCATAGATGTAAATGTAACTGTAGAAGTGCAGAATTAAAATATTCTTGTATAAAATATTTATAATTAAGTGTGTGTGTGTGTGTGTATAGTGTATACATTATATTATAGTGTTTAAACACAAATTTCGTTTAAAAATCGATTACAGTAAGTATAATCTAGTAATTTGTAAAAACAAAAATACAAAAATCTCGCTAATTTTACAGTTTAAGAAACATACATTTTAATTGTGTTTTATAATTTAAAATTCAAAAGTTTAATATTTACTACTAAGGATTATTGTTTAAAGTTAGGTACCTACCTATAAAATATTCTGTGGACTTTTTACTGTTTTTTTAAATTTATTTGACTTCATATAAATAATTATCTAAAAAATGTGAATTAATTAAGAACTTTATAAAGATATTGTTAAAAAAAAATTTTATAACTTAGTAAATAATTATAATTTCTTGTGATAACTTTTTAAACTGAATCGTTGTGATATAAGATAAGTCAATTAAATCAAATCAAATTAAAATTATCATCGTTTTCTTGTTTGAAAATCTTATAACAAGAAATTGAAGTAGGTACTTATATATATCCGCGAATAAAAAAATGTTTTGGGAAAAATCAGGTGAAAACTTTACGTCACGCATAAAGTCATACACTTCATAAACAAAAACATTGAGTAATGATTTCCAAAGTATTGTTTTAATTTATTATGTTTTCAAACAATATAGAAAACTATTTTCTTTGCCAATTTAAAGATGTTCAGAAAATGTTTGATAATCTTCGTATTATAATGATTCATTATTAGTACCAATAGCAAAAGACGCGTAGTAGAGTATTCAGGTTTTTCGAATATTGTCGTATAATAGACAATTTCATTAAAATATTATTTTATTAATACGTCTATTTAATACTACGCGTATTAAATATCGGGGTACTGGTAACATAAACCAAATACTTGTAATTGTATAAGTATTATAACTATTATAGAGATGGTAATAGAATACGGTACATGATTTATATACCTATCGGAGAAACTCATATCCGGGAGATTCTATGTTAGGTATATGAAAATTGAAAATATAATGTAATATACCTACAACGGATAGGTATCCCAACATTGGGATAGAGCAAAAAAAAAAATATATAAAGATAGGAAACCGAAAATTTTTTACTGCGTATACTTGCATATGCTGAATAGATAAATATAAATAAAAATCTATTCTAATTTGTATACATGAATGCAGTTGGAGTGTCCTTCTGTAGCAGTAGGTACTATACTAAAAACACGTAGCACGGTGCATACGTCTAAATGCCACCTAAGGTTTTCCCTCCTATCCTTATCGTAAATAAAAATGTTATTATACATTAGTCACCTTTAATCATCAGGTAATATTTAATTATATAGGAGTTTCCTAACACAATTAATGTTCAGACTAATTACCAGCGATATGTAAATATAATGATTTTAAATATAAAAAAATAAACAGTAATTAGTATAATATTATACAATGATAAACAATATCTCCAATATGTTAGCTATAGATAAAATATAGTAAAAATTGTGGTTTAATTTTAAATCCAAAAAAATCTATATACTAAAATTATTGAGAATAATGTAATTTAGAACAAATATTAAAATTAACTTTTTCCTAATGGATGTGAAAAATCAAAATATTAATTATATTTTCTATGGAAAAATATCCGTGCACTGAACACTAGAATTCTTTTTTTCCCATTTTAAACTTCTAATATATATTAATTAAATAATAGTCAAACATGAAAATTAGACTTATATTTTGATACATGATGTTTGAAAATTTTTGAATAGTTTAAGAACCAGTAAACCATTGAAAGGCAACTTTTTAGACCCTTTTCGGTGAAAATGTAGGGTGCATTGAAAAGAAACTTATATACGCTTTTATGAAGGCGGCAATTCATAAAAAAATTATCTACCTTTTTGACTTCATGAGGCAACTTGTATGCGCCAATAAACAAACACAGTACAGGGATATTTGTGCTTTCGTAACGGTATTTTATCCATAACTAAACTGCTGGAGCAGGGAGCTTTTAACTGTGGGGGATTTTTCTAGGAAAAAAAATGCTGATATGTCCGATTCAGGATGCCACTACAACGCCAGGCGACTTTACGTCCGAAACCGATAGACACAAATCTCCCCAAAAGTACCGAGGACTCTATAAAAATAAATCATAATATTATAATACGTGTATGTGTTTTTGACAAAATATTAAGGTATTGGTCAGTTATCACCCCACTACGGAAAGTAAAACTTTTATTGACCTACCGTAGTATCGATAATAATTAATATTATTCATATATCTACTAAACATATTTATTTTAAATTAATTATTAAAAATTATAAAAGTATTAATTTATCAAAAAAATACAATGATCAATAAATTAATACGTGTACAAAAATTTCCAATTTAAAAAAGTTTCAAGTTTTTGTTGTGACTAGTAATTTTCAACTATAGCAAAAATCTAAAACTACTGAATACTTAATAGTAATAAATAGTTATTTTACGTGTACATTTTTGATAAGCCCACTCTCAACTTCTTTTATAGTTATTATAAGCCAAACTTATTGAAAATATTGTATTCAATTTTCAATTATTTTATTATAATTTAAAAACATTATTAGTGGAATTTAAAACAGTTAAAACTTTTTCCTACATTATATTAATATAAATTTAACTATATTAAACATAATTACATAATTATATATATTAGCATTTTTGTATATGTTAAAATATTGTGTATTTAAATAATGAATTTATTTGAACGTGTTTGTTTTTTCTGTAAAATATTCACTGCCCCGCAGACATAATATAATCTAATATAATATTGTAACAGTTATAAAATTTTTTTAATATTCTCACCACCAAAATATATTTTTATTTCCCTACGCTATTATAACATAATCATACACAAGCCTTTGATACATTCAAAAATAATAAGTCCTTTACATGACATTGAATTCCGGGAATGAAATTCTGTTTTGTCGTATTATTATAAAGAGCAAATATCCATTTTTCACTTGGCAAATGTAATAAAAGTAACAAATCAAACAATATAGTGAACCATCGGTAAAATATAAGTCCTAAATAACCACCGCTACTACAACTGTATTGTTCGACCACGCCGTAGATAGGGTTGATTAGTTGTCAGCTACGGTGAATGGTATTAAGTAGACACAACAAAGCGCATAAAAGCCACGTTCAATTCTCAGCTAATAAAACACACTGGACAATGACAACAGGACAATCAGTTCAGTGCGAATACAACGTATAAAATGTGCTGAAAAGCTCATCTTTCAACACATGTAACTCCCCTTATATTAACTCCGTAAAACTCTCACTATTATATACATTATTGAAATCCTATACCTATAATATAATATTATCAAAATAAAATTAAGAAACTATAAAATCTATAAAGAAAGTAATATTAAACCATCCCCAAAAACAACTTTATACACATTTGCACAATAAAATTATAACGGACTTACCTCTAAAAATCTAATATCTCTAATACCAATGTATAATTATAGTATATAATATTATAGAACCATTAGGTGTATTAAGGCCGACAATGTTTGAGATCCATAGTATCTAATATCAATGATGATTTTTTATAATTATAATGCTACGCTATGTTAATGGTTTTACAATAAATGTAACATGCATTGATAAAATAAGAGTAATCATTAAAATAAAATGTATTAAATGAAAATCAAAGCTAAAATATTAGTTGCATACTAACTGTGTCCCAAATATAAATACAAAAAAAGGTCAAATCCAAATTGCAACCGGGATTTTTGTACGTTATTTCAGAGTTTTTGGAATTACTTGAATTCTGGCTCGAAAAATATTTACCATTTTAAAATATTTTGGTTCATACCTATAAATAGGGACGCATTTAAGAATTTTACCATCAGTTAAAACTAAATCTTTCACCTCTCGAATAACATAATTTTAAGAAATTTAAGAGGTTTATGTATAATATTTAAAAAATCAAACATATAAATTAAAATATCCAAGTTGAAGGCTAAAAAAGCCAATTAAAAAATGTATATATGTTAAATATGTTTTAAAGTTGAACAATTATCAATATCTCCAAGTCATAAAAAATAATAATTTATAAAATTTGAGTACAGCTGTAAAGCTGTAAACATTGTAACAAAAATTGAATAGTAAAGTGACTATTTTTAATATTTTAAGTAAATTACTTTGAAAAATATTTAAAATAATAGAGATATTACTGTGAATAAATTATTGAACTTAGAATTTTGATCTTTGTTAGCCTAATTTTAATTCAGTGGCATAATAACGAAAGGAATATAGGTTATCGATAATTTTTGGATTTTTTTTTATTATTGATATTATGTATATTGTTTTAAATATTTCCGGTGATGTAAGATAATAATACAAAAATAGAGAATAAAATAAATTATCGAAATTGTTACACTTTATTATCATATTGAATAGAAACCATTTTATCGAGGTTGGAGAGCTTGCGAGCTAATATTTGTGACACCCAAAGTCCTGTCAAGAAATCTCGAGTTATGAAAAAAAGTTTTTAATATAAAAACAAACATTAAATTTATATAAGAACATTATTAAATAAATATAACAGGTAACATCAAAATGATTATATTCACATCCACCTGATATACTCTAGTCTAATTTTTTAATATTATTATTTTCATAGTGTAAAATAAGACTATAAAATTACATTACGGTTTACAAAGCATTTAACCGGAATACGGCCGTACATACAGATATTATAATTAACAACGATTTTATTCTTACCTATAATTATAATTTTACTAAAAAGTACATATTTTCTAAAACGTTCGGATGTGTGGTTTTATTGAGGAAGTAGTGACACCGAAAACTACAAGTCTTGTGACTTAAAAAATGGTACGCGGGAAACGGCCACTGCCAAATTCGTCGTCCATTTGTCGACACACAAACATTCGCCCGTCATGTCATGCGGCACGCAAAGGTCGTGACCCTCCACGTCTCTTAAATAACGCTGAGCGTTAATATAAGGTCCGTGGTTGTAACCGAAAGGCAATCGAAGTCGGAAGAACTCGTGTCGAATTCGAAACTGAGGTCAACATCGCACTCGAAGGAAATGTGGTCAAGGGAACTATGAAAAATTAATACCATCAGACTTAAAAAAAATTTGTTCATCGGCTTCGGACCTGAATCATACTTAACGCTAAATAAGTCAACGGATATAGAGAAATAATTATGGCTATCAGAATTAAAACGGCAGTTGAGTTTGAGATAAGGTCGTCTTTACGCTAACTTATGATTATACATTTATACCACACCCAACAAAAGACAAATGATGTCAAGCAAGACAAGAAGAAATAAACGTAATCTATGAAGCAAAAATGGTAGAAGCAATGAAAGAACACCAACTAAACAACATGGGTTCTTATGAAAATTTGTGTAGTTTTTAGAATCAGATTTTTTTTTTTTTTAATTCATTCATATTATTGTAATGCATTTTTTGAATTTTTGCAAACTATATAAATAATTATCAATTTCTTTTTTTATTATTATTAATTGTTTGCATCTTTTATAAATATCGTTGTATTTTATTTTTTTAAATACATACTATATTTTTCTTGCCGTGTTATAAATTATTGTTTCAACATGTTTTTTAGGGTTCCGTACTTCAAAAGAAAAAAACGGAACCCTTATAACATCACTTTGTTGTCCGTCCGTCCGTCCGTCTGTCAAGAGCGTTTTTCTCAGGAACGCGTGGAGGTATCAAACTGAAATTTGTATATGATACTCAGGTCTACTGTCCCTGGAAGCTGTAGAAAAATCAACCTTCTAAGCCAACGCAATCAAAAGATACAGCCATTTAGGCCGCAGATTTCCGCAAATTTTCGAAACTCGCACGGGAATCAAAACCTACAGGGTACTTCCCGTGAACTTAGAATCTTGAAATTTCGTACGAAGTCACGTCATATAGTACAGATATAGGAAAAATTACGAAAACCGTAAATTTTTAGTTTCATCATATAAAAAAAAAATATTTTTGAAAAATATTTTTGACAATTTTGAAAATTTCAAGTTACTACTCCTTATCTCATGAACGCGTTGAGGTATTAAATTAAAATTCATATTAAATACTTAAGTCTATAATACCTTTAAACTGTAACAAAATCAAACTTTTATGTCAACGCAATCGAAAGAAATAATAACAATTTAAGCCGCATATTTTCAAACTCGCGACTACTTGCGAGGGAATTAAAACCTTCTCTGTAAACGATATTTGATGTTTATTGAAAAAATACAGCCGTGAAATTTCATTTTGCAATAAAAATAAAAAAAACTTTTACTTATATACCTACAGGTTTGTACGGAACCCTCGGTGCGCGAGTCCAACTCGCACTTGCCCGGTTTTTTTTTATATATATATATATATATATATATATATATATATTATATATATATATAAGTATATAAAAAATACTACTAAATTATAGTATTGTACATTTTCAACGTAATAAAAACCTTATTTTCGATTGAAAACTTTTTTTATCTTAAAATATTGTCAATAGCCAAGATTGAAATAATAAACGTTTGATTTTTATTTTAAAACAATAGCTCGTGGAACTGAAGTCAATTACAAATATTATATATTTTTTTAAATACACATATTCAGTAACTAGTTTAATACTTCAATGTAATAATACATTAAAAATTCAAAACATATTGCATAATGAAGATATATATTATTAATAGGTATGGTTATAATTTATAACAAATAATGAAATATATATATTTCATAAGTTATGAAAAACACTAGCACCATCAGTTAACCATTAAAAACCTTTACATTAACCTTCCGTCAAAAAATTACACTCGGGGTAATATTCTAGTTGCATCTCCCTAAATACAGGCATGCCTTTAATATTATTATTGCCCATTTAATAATAACAATAATCATAATCGTTAATCATTTTAAGACATGTCTATCGTATTATACTATTGTCCGTTTAAAATTGTTACAAATTTGTATGTATGATAAAAAATATATTATCAAAGAAGTTTTTACCAGAACCGTAATATACATCTTTAATAAAAAAAATCTAAATAAAAATTGTTAAACAACATTTTTAACCAATTATTTATATAGATAGATATATAAAGAAATTCACTTATAACTTGTATAGAAACAATAAATAATAAACACAAATGATGATACAAAAATCATATTCTTTTTAGAGATCTGCAATTTTATAAATGCTAATTTCACCAACTACTTTGAAGTAAGTACTCGTACTTGGTTTAATTAAAATCCAAATCATTATATTTTATACTACATAAGTAACATTTCACCTAAAAAAAATGTGTGGGTCAAATCACAAAATGGACGACCAATATTCTTAATATTTTGTTTAAATTTACTCAAGCGTTTAACCTATATTCCTATAAATAAGAACGAACTTAGGGTCACTTAAAATTCTTATGTCACAATACAGAACTTTGCAGACACTATACAATTATACATACACCATTAATATATAACAAATACTAAATGAACTGTTCTACTCCGTAGAAAATAGAAACAATAAGAGTTTGTCTGGCATCATATAAACATTATAAAAATACAGAAATAACTAACCTGATCTGCTGATTATTGGAAAACTTCGACTATCATGTCGTTCCGATAAATCTGCACCTGTAATCAAAATATTGATCTATAAATAAATATTATGTAAGAAATATCGATGAATAACTAGTTCAAATAATATATTATTATGTACTTTAGTATACCGTTCTTATTGTTAAATAAAATTATTTTGCCCTATTTATCTCAAAAAAACGCTTAACTTATACTTAAAATAAGATTCAACATTATGTCACATTATAAATTACTAAAAAATAATTATGTATGTGTTTATTATATAACATGCATTATAAATTATAAATTCATACTTCAACAACGTGCATTACAATTAATACTCGTTGACAATAATATACAGAATGATTCACTAAACATACTCTCCTCTAAAAGATTCATTTTTTTTATTTAATAATTAATTAATTTAAACTTTGAGATATGGAATTTATTGATATTTTAAAATTATTTTTAAAAATATATAAACTAGTATTTATTATACATGGACTATTATAATTGTAATTTTAGGGGTTTACCATGTTTAGTGAATCATCCTACAATACACTTTCTGTATAATACAAATATATTTCTTTTCATAAACGCATTTTTCAAAAATAATCATTAGGTATATTTTAAATAAATAATAACTTTACTACAGTGTTAGCCAGACTGACATTGTTGTTATATTTTCTACAGCATATAAAAGCGCATATAATCACGATGTCATTTCTTTTTAATTACAGATCACAAGTTAGTCGTGTATGTTACGTAGTTAGTAAAAAAAAAAGAAAAAAATGAAAAAGAGTGACAAAGACATCGTTAAAAGTATAATGTTATACACTTGAAGTTTAGTATGACTGCCAGCTAAATGTATACAGTAAACACGGAATAATAATAAAAAATGTAATGATAACCGGCTGTTGTTAGTTGGCATTATTTTTTACATAAATCACTATAACATATACATATATGTCACCATTCTTAATCCTGAAGATGTATATTTGTGGCGAGTATACTCACCTTTTAAAATATCTGTCGAGTTTTCCTGAACTCTGAGTAGGTCACCTATAGCTGAAGTCTACGTTATTTAATTTATATTACATATCTGTATACATTCGTCTTAATAACCAATATAAATATAATATAATATTATAAACACTAATTTGTATATAAGGATAAAAGTTTTTTATGTTTTTCAATCAGTATAATACTGCCACAAAAAATACGCAATAATAGGCATGATCCATTTAACGTAACCCGTAAAAACTCGTTATTTTATAAAACATTAACGTTTTTGAAAATATTTATTTTACATTTTTAAGTCGTTAAAAACAACAAAAAAGTAGAAAATTTTTTTAACTATTTTCTTAATTATTGGATTTTAAATTTTTAACTCTTGTAAGAGACAACATACATTTTGAATTTCATATTCCTAAGCAGAATATTATAGTATTATATTAGTATTTGGATTTGTAGAAATATCAAATGTTGTATTTGTACTAGTAGTTTATTTATTGTTTAAAAATATTTAAAGTTTGTATGACGTGCAGAGTAGTGAGCCAACATTTTGAGGACTCAAAATGTACCACTCCAATCCATTCATCAAACTTTAAATAGATACTTAAATCTAATAAACTGCTAATCCAAAATTTAATTTTTATACAAAGTACTGCAAGCAAAATGTTGCTGAAATAAAAAATGCAAAAATAAAAAATTATGTAAAAAAGAATATTTTCCAAGTATTAATAATTTTTGAAATAATAAATAGCATACGTTAAATGATTTACCCGGTCTACCTAATACTACTATACTAATATTAACCATATTTCATAGGTAATTTATGGGACGGAAGTTTTTTTATATATGAAAATTCATTTTTATTTTTTTTTGCCTTATTTTATTTTCTTATTAATTTTAAAATGATTACACTTTCATATTATTTGTGACAATACAACAATACGACAAAAGAAAAAAAGAAAACTTCTTACTATCCTAACGGCATCATGACGTACGTGAAATGGCAAATACATTCACACTAATCTATAAGAATGTTTAGTATGACAATTTTAAAAAATGAATGCAAACATTTTCAAAGTAGGTACCTATTATAAAATATACTAATAATCCTCAACTAGATCATTGTTAGAAATAAGTAAATCTCAAAATGTAAAACAAATTATAACAATTTTCCATCTATTTATGTAGCTTTAATAATGTTATTGTGTAATTTGGTCTCAAACCATTCAATCAGTTTAGACTTATTTTGACATTCAGAAAGAAGCCCATAGTTTTATCTTACAAAAAATTATACAATGAAACAATAGGAACATCTATTAGCAATTACAAAAAAATAATAATTGTAAGATACTATAGTTATTAATTTTTGATGTTAATATCAATGTTAAATACATTTTTTAATTTTAAAAAATTATTTATGATAAACATTTTTTTCCATACAGTTGTAGTTACATTATATATATTAGCGGCTTAATCTTACGTTATCAGTTTACAACCCACTGTGACATAGATGTTATATTTAAGTTTTCCGTGTCCTTGAAATGAATTGGATGTCGTGCAAGAGAAATTATTAATCGAGACAAAACGCCATGGTATACCGGCGCCATGTCCCCACGACACAATTGTAAAATGATTTCAACAGCGCAAAAATTGATTTTCGAATGCCTACCTCGCACTCCGGGTATCTTTGGCGACTACAAAAAATGTGCCCAACAACGCTTCAAAATAAGTTCTCGAAGTGTGCCTCGTGGGTATTCGTGATTTATATCAGTCCCCACCCCCTTACAATAGCGGTAATATAAAATATAAATTCACAGTGACCTATTATTCTCAGAGAAATCGAAAAAGAACGTTTAAAGACTATGATGTGATAGGTGTAGTATATTTTATAAGGTAGTAGAAGTAAGGTTCTTGAACGACTTAAACAGTAATGATATATCATACGATACGATAACTTTCAAGATGATTATTAGAGACAAAAATCAATTAATTTCACGAACTAACATAGATACTTTTAAGTTTTAGTGAGCGTTTTCGATTGGTTCTGAGAATTTTCTGCAACTCCCTAAATGCAATAGGCTAGATACCAATTTTTCCATATAAATGCATTCTTCAGCTAAAATAGACAATCCACAGCCCCAATAATCATATTATCTTTATTATATAATTTAATAAAAGCCAATTCTAATTACAGTAACAGAACATCAAGTCATAAATACGTCCGTGGTGGAGATACAAAATTATAGAAGTACCACTGTTTTTGATGCTTGGTTTTTTCACCTAAATTTAGTAATGTAAAATGTTACGCCTTTAAATAACTTATATATTTAAAAATAAAATAATATTATTCGATGAAAAATCATGATTTTATTTGTGATACCGCTACCATATATATTACAGGATAATTGAATAAATACATAATTGTTATAGATCATTAACTGATGATAAATTACTACGTGTTATTATTACCCCATCACAAAAAATATTATTTATATAAAATATTCATAGTGTCTGTCTTAACATCGTAAGTTAATCTCCTTTTATAATAATATATTAAATGTTAGAATACATGGCATTACTTTAAATATTTAATAAAAAAATATTACTATTAAATATCAATATAACTAGAACGATTGGCCGCAAAAAAAATGTAGCAAATGTTAAGATAACGAACCTAGCTATAATTATACTTCTCGCAAAATATGTCTTACGTATATAACTTGTTAATCCAGTAGCATTCCCAACCATAACCCTACGCTTTTTAATCGAAATTTAGGTAGAAATCCGAATAAAAACTCTAAAACGAAAATTAAACAACAGATTTATTTAAATTATAACAGCGTTTATTACATTTTATGATTTAAAGAATACTACACTTGATAGTTCTTCGGGAATTTAATCGTATTTATATGAAATTTGTAACCACTGAGTGTTGTTGTTTAATTTTATTTTCTATAAGTAATTATTATACCGAGTCTAATTAAGTAAATATTAAATACATCTGTATTAGTATTGTAGAAGAATATAACTTGGCGTTAATACCATTTGTCATTAGATGACGAACAAAACATTTTTATGTGTATAGAAGACTATAGGTAATATACAAAATTGAATAATTATCATAATATGTGAGTAATAAATTTAGATCAATTAATATATCAAGTCAATAATATTAATTGATTATTATTTACTCAGGTTGTAAATAATTTTTCTGATTTCTTTTTTTTTTTAATTAAACATAAATTGTAAACTTTGAAATTAAGTTTTCCGAATATCCATTGTTACTATGATTGCTTTAAGTGAGTTTACCGTTTTTAATAAATTATGTTTTGTAGAAACGAAGCTAATTTTCTGTCAGCAAGTCTATACTCTGAAAAACCCATATAATTTCAAATAAATTTGCTACAAATGAAAAAATACCACAGGAAGAGAATTATTAAACTTGATTCAGAAAATAAATATATAAATATGTATAACAATTTTTTTTTTGTTTTAAAACCATTTTGTTTATTGAACTATATAGACAACGTTAAATATGCAAAAGTTTCACAAAAGTGTCATAACCAACCCAACAAATTATAAATGGTAAAAAGATTAAGAAAAATCATATGTATGATGATTCGCCTAAAATGCCCAACATCATTTTTATTTGATAATGGATTCATTAAATTCAGATTTTTGAAACTTTTAGATAGGTACCTACACTTAAATACCATATTTTTAAATACTTGAGATTTTTTTTGTCACAAAAATTTTATTATAGTAGTACAAACTTCTGTTTTTGTAAATTGTTGAGCAGATTTTTTTTTAATAAAATTATATGTATCTAAATCAAAATTCAAAAAAATGATTTCTGTGATATTAAATTGTCTAGAAAAAAGGAATTCCAATTTGAAAAACAGAAATTTGTGCCACCATTGAACCATCTATAAGCAGTAAAAAATCACATATATTCGAAAATATGGTCTTCCAAGTGTATTAAAAATGACGAGAATCAGAGTTTGAATAACTCCGATATTAAAGAAAAAAGGGGACGAGTTTCCTTAGTGAATCACTCTGTAAATTATAATCTACCTAACCTTTCTTTTTTAAAGTTATATAATAGATAAACATTTGGATACTATTATATCTTTATATGAACGGATATGAATATTTTTGAAATTTGTAAAACTCCCCACCCCAACTTTCTAAGACGAAAAACGTGTGCACTGATATTCAATCAGATCGGAAATAAAATCAAAGTATTAGGACGAGATTGGATGAAAATGAATACAAATTTTACATCACGCATAGATTATTTGAATAATTTATTAAACTTAAATCCGTAAATTATTTCGTCATAGATTCGATTTATGCATATTATGCAGTATATACCGTAGTATAATCACATTTATCTTTTAAGAGGTTTTGGTGTATAGGTCAAAAACAAATGCATCGTTTGCTCTTCATTTCTATACTTAAGATAAATAGCACTACGCTTTATTCTCAGGTGGGCCATTTCTCTCATCGCTAATTGTTTTCACGGCAGAAACTAATGTTGTTGCTTTGCGGTAAATAGATAAATGTTTTATAATGCTACTTATTTCTGTCTTACGATTATAAACAAATTATGTTCCTACCAGTGAGTGAATTCGTATATCATGTACATTTTTTAATCATTTAAATATTTTGCAGTTTATCACATATACAATATATAACTATACTTTTATTGTGCAGATTAAAAATCAAAAATATATAATGTTACTATAGAAATAAAAACTAATAATGCTATTAAAGATAAAAGTTATTGCTATAATTATATTATTTAAATTTAAATTTATTAAAATTTTTCCCA
Source organism: Aphis gossypii (assembly GCF_020184175.1). Taxonomy (NCBI): domain Eukaryota; kingdom Metazoa; phylum Arthropoda; class Insecta; order Hemiptera; family Aphididae; genus Aphis; species Aphis gossypii. The sequence goes on along the minus strand of NC_065532.1, from coordinate 19,066,165 downwards.
ACTGTTATAAGCTTATGATAGTTCATATCAAACTTGGTTGTATTTTAAGTTTTAATCTAACTATAGTATTATTATAAGTGTTAACTAAAATATTATGATGATGAATACTCAGTAATTCACGACACCAGTGTACCCAAAATGCCTATTCTAAACGCCGTGTGACCACAATTATGCAACATAATTAATAATAAAATTATTATCATTGAAATATATTGAAAAACAATATCCCACATTCATATTATACGTATTTTATTGGAAGATAAAACGAGAATTTTCCCTTATACAATATAAATTATTTAATCATGGCAATAAACCATATTATGCATACAAATATTATAATCTTTAATTAAATATTGTTATTGACAACGATTTATTAAATTTGTGAAATACTAAACTACAGATTTTATTTATTTATTATGATTTTACAGTTATTCTATAAATATTTGATTTTTTGCTAGTTAATTAGTTAGTTTAATCGCAAAATAAACATAGATACGCTAAAAAATAAAAAGTGTCACACAAAACTTAACACAATTATTGACAGTTAAAAATGTTGTTTTTATCATTGAAAGTTTTTAACAATGAAAATAAAAAATATACAATTATTAATTAATTAGGTACTTTTTTTATATCAGTCTTAAAAAAATGCTGAGACAAAATTAGTTTTATCCATCATTAAGTTTATTAATTACTTAAAAGATTAATTTAAAAAAAATGTATTAATACATAATACCGCGTGTTAAAAAATAATTATTTATTTATCAGATATCAAATCATAGAATTATTTTATACTTAGATATTTTTTTAGTAAAATAGATTTCGAGTTTTATCTAAATATTTGTATTTATAAATATCATTTATTGTCATTGAGACATTGAGTACATAATATATTCACAGTAAAAGGAAAATGTGTCAATTAATCAATTTATTTTCATTAAATGATTGGTACTATTTTCTATGGAAAAAAATTATTTTAGTTATGTAAAATATGTATCTATCGATGTCTGTTTCTTGCCTCGAGTAAGTTAATGATCATATTTTCATAAAGATAATGTTTCTCGAAGCCTTTTTCATCTACTCTGTCTACACATTTTTCTTTTTCGGCTCTTTTTGTTCTCAGACTACCATTTTCTTTTTTAACGCTGCGTGTTTACTGTTCAATCTTTGAACGATCTTTCAAATTTCTATTGAATGAGAAACATTTAATCTAGCTACGACATCACGTAAACTAATTTTTGGAAGCACATTGTATGACTTCAAAAAATTTCACTTCTATCCCGAACTTAGAATCTCAGAGATAAGACATTTTTAGATTTTTAAAAAAACCAAATACTAGCTGCCTTTACGAGCGTGGTACTAACACTGAAACTTAACTAAAACGATAACAGTAAAGAGCATAGTATGTACTATATTTACGATAAATAACAGTAAAAAAAAAAGAAATTAATTGGACAAGTGGAATTCAGTATCGATACGTAACGACAGTAAACATAATGTGTTATAGTAGTAGTACCTTTGCACCTTTTCCATAATTGTATTTAAAAAGCTATAATGTTGTTTCAACAACTCCGATTGGTTTTCAATAATATGCGGTCCATTTCTAGACATGTTTCAATAAAGTAATTGTATCAATTATTCGTGTTTCATAATCAGCTTCTACAGTATTTACATATACAGGTACCTAATATGTATGATGTTCACAACTAAAAGACTATAACTATTAAATAATAATATATCGTCTTCGAAGTCAGATTAATTGTATAATGACTCAGGGATTTATAATTATAATTCGTTAACCTATTCAATAATATTCACGATCATCGCTACACTAAACATGATTATTATTACAATGATGTCATACATCACCTATACTTTATAGAGTTATATATAGGTACTCATATTATAACAGCTGTAGACAACGATACATTTAGCACATGCACACCCTAACCACACTACAGATAATATGTTTAGCGAGCGACAGCAGTCTACGCATACAAATATAAATAATTGTTCACTTCAAAAGATTAAAGCTTAAGTTTATGCAAACAAAATTTAGGTTTAGGCAGGTCCGGCAAGATATCACCCGTTTTAATTAAACACGCAAACTTTTGGCACGCAAGCAATTTTGACCATCCTTTCCGGCAGGTTTCGTCATTAAGCCCGAATGCAGCAATATACAGCGTCGGTATTATGTCCAGCCACCTCCCTTCGTTCACGAAACTACCATTATTATGTACGCATGTTCTAGGAAATTTTTATCTCGCGCTGCAACTACCGATTATCTACGTTTCTCATAATCATTATATTATACAAGGTGATTCACTCCAGCATCCCCTCAACCATATCCATTTTTTAAATTTAATGATGAATTTATTTAAGTTCTAAATTTTGACATTTTCAAGTATATTTAAGAACCACATTTTCATCAACGTAGAGATTTTTACAGCATTTAAAGAGTGTTCTAAGGTGACACAAACTAGATTTTTTAATGAGAATTCATTTTTTTTAATATAAATTATGAAACCGATCATTTTCAATAATATTTATGTATCCAAAACCAGACTCAAACGATTATTTTATGTTATTTAATTTAGGTTAATATATAGATCCATGATAAAAGATCAGAAGAAATGAAACTATATGGAGTATGGAGACTATGATGATTAATTATAGTAATTATAATATTACGCTATCGAGATTTATACTTTAATAAAGCATAAATAAAATACTTTCAATACTACATTTTTTTATTTATTTATTTATTTATTCTTGAAAAATCAAACACAAATTACAGATTAGATATTATTATTTGTTACAGATTTAATTAACTTATCTCCTGTAAGCGTATGCAGTTTAGGGTAGAGATAGGGAGTTATGATAACTACTAAATACTACTAATGAAATAAATGCATAAATTGAAATGGTTTTACAAATCAAAAAAATCAAGATAAATTAAATAAATAATTAAGTACAGTAATTTTTTTTTTTTTTTTTACATAATATATTTTATACTTTTGTAAAATCATTTTTAAGGATTATAATCCTTAGTATACATATTTTAACAACAGAAAAATCATCGTTAAAATATTGATTTAAATACAACACTTTTAAAAATGTCAACTGATTAATAATTGTTAATTTATTATTAACAAAACCTGACTATTCTTTTTAAAAAATAAATTGGTATCGCCAAAAGATTATACCCCTAAATAATAAAAAAATATAAGTTTTTATAAAAACATAAACCATATTTAAATATGTTTAAAAATCACAAAAATAAAAATTTAGATAAATTTATTAGATTAAAGGAAAAGGAGGAAAAGGCAGTGGATATGCTGCATGCTTGGTGAATCATTCTATTTATCACAGCACTCGGACGACAGACGAAACATGCGCGCCTTACATAATATTACCTACGTTATTCAACTATCCTTATGAGTGTGCGGTCTTCCGACGATTTACGAATTTAGTACTAATGCGGTCTATACATAAACCTAATACTGTAGATTGCGGTCCACCAAAATTGTTCTAGACTATATTTTGCATGCAATAAAATCATATAAATACATTAATAAGATATGCATAATTTCTGAAGATCTAATATAGACATATAAATAGATTATAATTATTTGCCAAAATATGTACACAAAAATATGACAAACGTGCTATGAGTATAAACATGGTTCCCGAATATTTGGTGTATGAAGTTAAACCACATAAACACCGGGCATCAAATATATTGATGGTATATAAATTAAATCAACTCGTGAAAATATGAAATCGAACAAGGGAACAAAATCTGTTAAATATTATTATTGTTTATGTAGCTAGTATAAGTTAACGTATAAGGTAAGTTATTAGTTATTCCATATCGTATGATAGAGCCAAAATTGTATTATAGGTAACATTTTAATAATAACTAATTATAAGTAGGTAATGAATTGGTAATAATTAGCCTCAAAATAAGTAACAAATAGCAATACTAAATATCCAATAATTCATTTTTACCGGCTAACTGTAGCAATATGAAAATACTATATACGTATTTTTTACGTAAACCTACACATACAAATATTTGCTTCGCTATTATAATGCATTCTATTACATTTTTACACAAAAAATCAGCAGGATTATATCGTATTTATACGTATATTTCAGTATAAAGAAAAGACTTAACAAATATAAAATTAAGATCATTTCAGTACCTATAAAGTATAAACTTTTAATATCGAAAAGCAACGCCCACAAATCCTGTACAAGTGATTAATGAATAGAGTATACGTATACACTATACATATTTAGTTTAGAACCGCAGTATATACATATAAAACGTTATGCGTCGCGGTATCACCAATGCGCATATACGAATAATTAATATTTAAAACGGTATAAGTATAGGTGGCAAATCCGGAAGTTTCTTTAGACTTAAAATTGATGAGAATATTTTATTCTTATATTATATATATATATATATATATGTCAACTGTTTTCGTAAATATAACAAAACAATTAATCACCAACGAGCTTATATACTCGTGGCGGACGCCAAACAATTGCAGCACCCAATGATACTATATGTATATATACATTATAAAGGTAGGTAACAAAAATGCTAAATTGTTTTCAAAAGCCGCGTCGTTCAATGAAACTCATTTTATTATACACAATACACTGATCACTTATTAAATTATTATCTTGATGGTTTTAGAAGGTTTTTACATTTGAATATAACTGAAAAATCTAAATAAATGTATATATTGCATATACTATATAAATTGCCAAAAAATGGATTAACGAGTCATATATATAATATAAATTATAAGTACGTTTCTCGTATCTGGGTCTCGTCTAACTTTTCACATCCATTTTTTTTCACACCCAGCAGCTTTCGACTTATTGTAAACTTAAAGTACCTAATAAAGTAATAGATCGCTTCACTGAATTTACGTACCTCCTGATATAAACATGCATGCATGATTTAAGACTTATAAAATTTATATTATAAATTTTAATTTCAGTTGTAGGTATAATTAAGGTATCCGAAAATATTGGATAAAAAAAAATCTATATATATTATCTATAAAACACTAATTTCGTACATTTCCCAGGTAGTTACAAAGAATCATAGTCATCACTATCTACCACCGAAATACCGTATGAGTAAATATATTAATAAAATTTAAAAAAAAAACATTTAGATATAATGAAATTCATACAATTATTTTATATAATTGTGTACATTATTAATATGATCCTAATACGTATAAACATACATATATTAATTCATTTCTTAATAAATTTATTGAAAAGTTTGGATTGAATTCTAGGAACTCTTAGCTACTTAAACAAACATTTTTAGGAATTATATCTACAAAATAATTTGCAAATATTCATGATTTTGAAAAATTTTTGTCAATATTTGAACTTCAAATGCAAATAAAAAAAAATTGTGCCTATGTATTCTTATAATTTTTGAATCACTATAACACTAATTTATGAGGCAAAATTCCTATAAAATTTTCAAATATTTTGTATCAGTCAAAACAATTTTATCGATATTTATAAAAAAAAAACTAAACAAAAATGAATACTTCAAATGCCTATAGACTTAAAATAAGCGAAATATTTTAAAAATTAAATTATGTAAAGAAAATTCCAATCCAAATAACAGGTGAAGTTTTCAACTATCTACGGCTAACATTTTTTGAATAATAACAAATACTTAAATTTAAAACCGTTTGAAGATAAATCGTTATCGTTGCTCAATTTCGTAAAAATTTAAAATTTAAACGCACATAAAATTCTTCCTATAATGATTTTTCGAGTTTCTCTATAGCTATTTGAAGAAAAACTTATGGAAAACTTAGTATTGAATTTTTTAACTTAAGATATAAACACAAAAAATTTTATGATTTTTCAACTACAAAATTACTTGCAAATTTTCGCAATTTTGATATATTTCATAAAAATTTGAACTACAATAAGAACAACTCATAAGAAACTTTGTATTAAATTTTCAAGTATTTTTGGGACCCAACATTTTTTAATCGACATTTCAAAAAAAAAATTGAAAGTTTCAGTTATCTATAAATAACTCAAAAACGTCAAAATATTTTGAAAACTTAACCATGCGCCAATAAATAACACTAATATAAACATTTGGTGGAAATTTGAAGTTCAAGTATTTACAGTGATTAGTTTTTGAGTTACAACCATATAAAAAAATTGTTTTTTTTCGAAAACTGGTTTTGCGTAAAATTTCCTATTTTTCCCTCACTTTTTTTTTGTTTTTCTCGAATTTTTTGAAAACTATTAGAAAACATTTACTTTTGACCTCTATAATGCACCAGGAATATTCAATTTTCCATCAAAAACCATCCCCGAAGTTTGAAATTGAAGCATTATTTCGACAAGTTATGCTGTACACAGACACAAAAACAAAAAACACGCATCGTTCAGAATCTAAAAAGGAAAAAGATAATATTATCCAAAATCTTTTGATAAAAAGAACTTCTAGTAGGTTTTGGTGGGTGATAGTTATACTCGGCTGATACAAAAGAGATGTTAGGTGTGTTTCCGCACAGAGCTCAGCACTTTACTATGCCTCACAGAACATTAAATATTTTATTTCATCAAATTATACTAAAAAAAAAAACAATTTATATAAAATATATACGCAGCACTACTCGTATATCCATTAGGATAAAATGACATAAAATGACGGCAGTTTAGAAATCTAGAATAGTTACACTTTTAATTGAAAAAAAAACTTGAGGAAACATTAGATTATAATCGTATTGTTAAACAATTTGCAGCACAGAAAGCAAAAAAAAAAAAACAGTTTTGAACTAATACAAATCATATTTTAATCGTTAGTTATTAATAAAAAATAAGTATTTGTATGCATTAAAATTAAACTTAAGCATTTTTGTTAATTTCACTAAATTTAAAATGTTATGTGTATAGGTATCGTAAATATTATATTATATTTAACTAATGTATGACTGTATGTGTTGATATGCACATACTCATAAATATATTTTTGGATTTAAAAATAATTCAAATATCATGTATTGTACTAGAAAAACATACATCTGATAGATTTCTGATTTCTACTAATCAATATGCTTCTTATTAAGATAAAAAAATCTCCGAGTTTAAAATATAAAAAGAATAGAGGAGTTAAATAAAGAGCCCCAAAGTATTCTAGCGCCATCCCTAGATATATTAGTAGGTATATAGATATTTATCAATAAGCGTATAACTGGTCACATTTCGCTTAAAATGTTTGTCTTATTCATGTAAAGTGTAAACACATATTTTTAGGCGCTTCAGCCACCTGGTGTGGCTTGATTACGTTTTTGAACCCCCCTAGTCCCCCCCAATATCCACCTATGTATTGGTCATAAGTATTTCAAATGACATCGATGCTACCAGTTTTCTTATTCAGTATTCTATAGTTTAAACAATTTATTAAGGTACACGCAATAGTTAACGACACAAATTAAGACATAATCACGTTATAGCGGTTAACATGTACATGCACATACATACACTCACGTGCAAAAAACTCTATGATCTGAGGTCTCTATGAATTATTTTTATATTACATAAATATTGTCATAATAACATTCTTGTACAACAACTATACATTATTATCGTTTTGATCATCAACCCGCATGTGAACAAACACGTATATTTCGCACAATAAGTTTATATGATTAAAGTAGATAATTAAAAGACATGAAGTTGTGAATTAAGCAGCCTCCCATTAGTGACTCTTGGCAATTGTATATTTTTCTAGCCTTCTTTGCATAAATTTTGCTAAATTATTTATTATTAAATATGCGTATGCGCTATTCGTTACTATATTTTTCATTATTTTATAATACACCCGTGTGCTCTAATCACCGTTGTTGGTTTCTTACTTATAAGCAATAATTATATACTTTTACACATAATTTTATATATACCGGGTCTTACAACCAGCTTTTTACATTCTTTTTTACTTTAGGTACAGGTAGCAGCTGGCCAGTCTGCGCATCGACATAAATTGTGAGTAGTTATACCATTTTTTATTATTATTGCTTTTTATACATTGTTTGGGCTAAAAAGGCTGTAAATTATTTATATTATATGTTACTTAATATGTTTCTGTGATTTATTTCGTATTATTGTAGGTTTATTATTTGAAATTTAACCTATTACACAGCAACATATACTGTTACTTTTATTCAGCTGTTCTATCTCACTTTTTATCAATTTAAATTTTAAGTACACGCACACGTATGTGTAATATACACTATACACATTTACACATCATTTCATGGAACACTAGCAATTACTGGTCTTGCTCGATAAACTCGTACATTTTCTTAGCGAATTTCTACATACATAAAACACAAAATACCTAGATCAATCGGTAAGTAGTGTTGTGACATAAAACTTTTGAGTGATCAGGCTCGCGGCCTTAAATTTTTCATTCCCGAACAGTACAAAAAAATTTTAAATGTTTGTCCGTTTTTTTTCTCAAACTCAAAGTTTTCATTCTATTAAATGAAAATATGAAGTATAAATTTATTTTCCACTATAATATAGAGTGGTTAGAGTTTATTATGAATGGGATCTCATAGTGTATCATATTTTCGTGTGAGTTATAACTTTCAATGCAATATTTTTTTTATTTTAATAACCAACACAGATAAGCCGAAAAGAATAACGAAAGAATTTTAAGTGCGTTAAAAAAATAAACTTTTAAAACTAAATGTGTTCGTAAACAAATATTAATATTTCGAAAAATTATAATTATTTCTCACGGTAATAAAATATACATTCGAGCTCAATACAAATGTGTATTAATCACAAGTTCTAATATTATTTTATAAAATAACTTGTAAATGAAAATAATCACAATTTCCCTTCTGTACAGAATCGTCAATTTATGTATGTATTATATTGTAGTTTAATACAAAAAACTTAAAAACTATTAACATTGTAATGTGTACCTACGTTGTAAATATATAGGTCCAATTACTAAAGATGATTTTTTTTTAGCTTTGTATTCCTTGATAAACTGCAGCATGCTTTCACAGGCGGGCGATTTTTTTACTACGACCAATAAATTTAAAATAATTATTCGGTGATTGAAATTCAAAAAAAACGGTTAGTAATTCTTTCACTCGAAAATATAATAAAACAGTGCCATACAATATTCAAGCACAATACAAGACGTTTTCAATAATGTTATGAAATCGATTCTTTTAGAATAATTATTATTAATCGATATTTCTACATAATACGTTTACATAAAATCATAATTAAACCCGAATGGTCCAGTGGTGGATTTTAGGGAAAAGGCCCGCGAGCGGCAAACGTTAAAGGAGGTCCATTATTATAATACCATAGCAATTACGACTAAATAAGACCAAATTGTTATGGTCCTATAGAGATAACGAGCCCGAGAATATTCTTTTACCGTTTTTATCTAACAACAAGATTGTATAAATATTATACAGTTTGAGTTGATAGCAAAAATATTTCATGAAACTTCTGAATAAAATAATCCATACTTTTATTAGGAAAAAAATAACAAGTATTATTAGTAATTCGATTGCACAGACTAAAAAAAATCTGTCGTGCACTCGTGCCAATAGGAAAAACCAGACGATAACGATCATATTATATGTAAAATATTTTAGTAACAATTAAAAAAAAAATCCATCTAGTGTAATAATAGTACACGTTGCATTATTAAATTATATTATATGTAGATATTTAACAAAGTCTAAGCAAATACACTGAAAGTAATATTATAATATCATGCAAGTGTATTATATTATGTTATAATTCAATTTAGTTTTTTAAAAGGTATACCATATTCTTGGATATACATCATTCTGATGTTTCATTTCTGAAACTAATTATTACCATAGAAAAAACAATAGTAATTAATTTTTATAAATAATAACAGATCTCAGTATATTATCATAATAGATATTGATTCTACATATCTATATATCATATTATATGTATAATGCATGATAGATATTTTTATATGTTATCAATTATCATATAATTTAAAAATATTTATAAACAAATATTGTTTTATATTCTGATACTAAATTATATATAATATAATAAACGGAAACAGTTTATTTTTCAGAAAATATAATGTTTTAACGTCCGATATTAAACAATGTTTATATGAGCGTATTAGACCTCAACATTTGCTATCATTTGCATTTGACTCTGCTCGTTTTAAATTTTAAAGCTTATTAAAAAAAATTATCTAATATGAATCAGTATTTTTAGAAAATCATTCTGATTATGAGATACAAATTTTCACCAAGAAAAAAATTTAAAAACAAACTTTTTCTATTACAGAAAACTAATGTGAACTTTGATGTTCAATATTAATATATTTCCTTGAATAAAAAATTTATTAAATTCTGATTATTTAAAATTTATAAATGCCTTCCTAAGGAGTATATTTTCAAAAACTTAGATTTTTATACCATTTAAGAATTATTTTGTAGCGATATTAAATGCCATTTTTCAAAAGAGAACCATCATACCGTTTTAATATCTAAATTGAAATTAAAACTGGTAGTTTTTGGAGTTATTAAATTTTGGATACTAAGGATAATAAGTTTGAAAGATATTTGAAAACTATAAACATTAATATAAATTATATTTGCAATATATAATTTGAAAAATTCACCAATTATAATAAATACTAGATCCACTTTTATATTTTTATACCCATTTTTAAGAATTATTATCCTACATATATTTTAAAACCTTCATAAACTATTTCAACTTTTACTTTCGATACTTCAACATTTTCAAAACATCATCTGCTTAAGATGATGAGTAAAAACCGTTGGTACTACCACTATCATAACTTATAATTTAATAGTTGGTATAAAAAAATCTCAGTACTTACACATAGAAAAAACCTAACAAAAAAGCGGGTAAGTGGGTACCGCTCTGCTGCACATTAGGTGCCGTGTAGATCACAATTATATATTATAGGCAGTGGCGTATTTACGGGGATGGTCCATGGGTACTGGAACCCTCCCCCCAGAGGAAAAAAACCGATACATATTCCTGCAGTATAGTTCATTAATAAGCATAGAAATTGGTATTGTGTGTATTCTGACGACGATTTCCAAGTTACGGCTAAATATAATGTGTGATTAAGGCAATAGGTATATAGTTATCATAGTTTATATAAATTACTTAATTATGTATAAACTGTGGACCCCCCCCAGAAAATTTTTGAAAATATGCCACTGATTATAGGAGTGTTAAATTTGAACCCAGTGATAGGTATCATTGTATACGAAAAACGATTCTGGACGAAGATGATTTGTTAGCCTAGGATATAATTTCCAGTGGTTGGTAAAAAAGGTGGTTTATGTTTTAATGGCTTAAATACACCAAAATGTAAGTTCTTTTATAATTATTGTAACCTAAACTTATGGAAAATCTTGTATTAAATTTTCATCTCTTAGCTACTTATACAAACATTTTTATGAATTACACCTACAAAATAATTTACAAATATTCATGATTTTGACGAATTTTTGTCAATATTTGAACTTCAATAATGCTAATAAAAAAAAAAATGTGCCTATGTATTCTTATAATTTTTATCACCATAAGAATAACTTATGAGGAACTTTGTATTAATTTTTCAAGTATTTTGACTTCGCCAAAAAAATTTTATCGACACTTCAAAAAAAAGTTCTCAGAAAAATTGAAAATTTCAGTGGTATAAATAGCCTTAAAAAATTTAGCCATGTATTTATAACGATAATATAAACATGTGGTGAAATTTTTAAGTATTTTTAGCGATTAGTTTTTGAGTTACAACCATATAAAAAATCGATTTGGTTGAAAACTGGTTATGCGTAACAATTCTCGTTTTTCGGTCACTTTTTTTTGTTTTCCACGATTTTTTTGAAAAACTTTGAAAAATGTTTACTTTTAATCTCTATTATGCACCAAGGATATTCACTTTGCCATCGGAAACTATCCAGAAGTTGGAAATTGAAGCATTATTTCGACTAGTGTTATGCTGTACAGTGTACATATACTGTACAGTGTACCTACACAAACAAAAAAAAAAACACACATCATTGTAAATTCAATACATTCATCACTTCATTCAGAATCTAAAATATATGTATCTATTTATTTAACTTAAAAATCCCCAAAAATCATGGTTTAAAATATATTCATTATTAAGTTAAAAACGGTGTGAACATTCTACGTACGTAGTACATTGAATTGTATGGAAAAAATATTAAAAGTTGAAAATGTCTGAACATTTTCTTAGTACAATAGGCTATTAAAATTTAAATGTCTAAAGCTATATACCTATATACTTGGACTTAATTCAACCTTGATTATAAATGGTATGGAATTATACCCCTGGATATTGGAAACGAGTTATTATTATTAATATTCACTAAGTGTATACAGTTATAACTTAAAACATCATATTCATTTACAATAAAATTTCGTTTTGCAATACTTTTTGATTAATTTTATTTATAATTTTTCATTAAAAGTCCGATGATTAACAAAATAAAAATAAAAATACGGTTAGAAGAAAAACTCAAGTCGCTATCGGAGGGTCTATTGGAACATCCAAATAAGAAATTACAGGCAGTCTTACAGGTGTTTGATAACAACCACGTTAAAAAAAAAAAACAGCGATTATGTAGTAAAATAATTAGCACTCTACGTTGTTTTATTATAACTGGCATAAGAAAACTTCATTTTTAGATACATTAATTTATAAATACACACATTATACATGCACATACAATGAAATAACATCACGAGTATTATAATTCCCCTTTTTTCTGATTTTAAAGTCTGAATTCAATTATATAAAAAATATAAATGTAATAACGGTTTACACAAGATTTAATCATTATAATTTATCTATTTGAATTCTATTTAGTCAATAATATTATATAATACAAATAAAATAATTAAATAAAAATTAGATTATAACAAAATATTTGCTCGAAGTGGTAAACTTTCTAGTCTCTACAGTATAAGCTACATTAATGAAATGAAAATGCTATATAAATCATTTATTTTGAGACAATATATTATACCTATTTATTTCTGCAGACATTTTCATCATGACTTCAAAGTTAGAATATTTTGACAAGCCTATTTTGTTCTCGTTAATATGCGATTAAATTCGTACATCCAAAAGTAGGTAGATGTCAATAAGTAATCTAATTGTTTTTGTACTAAGACTTATGTACAAACTTAGAATAAACACAGTATGAAATTTTATAAGAACAATATACATAATATTATAGTCGATTAAAATAGATAGATGTAGATATAATGTATTATATTCGTCCCTATAGACCGTTTCCCTCAACGAGGTCAGCTCACTGAATATTATTATACCTGAGTTTGGTGTATATACCTAGTATAATATACTACTGTATACACGAAGAAGAAAATCTTTCTGTGAAAAACATTAATATTCAAGTACTGCTTGGGACGTTATTTATTGTAGGTAGATGAAAGAATAAGAAAAGTAGTAAGCTTTCTAAATAAAAATGGCTACATAAATTTGATAAAGAAAGGCGAAATATAAAATATTTTAAAAGTATATATTATAAAGTGGTATGAAAAAAAAGATTACATTTAATCAAATTCAGCTGGACAATACTTTATCTGCCTAAATATTGCATATACATTATACACATAGATATTTTATACGAATTATGAATATTATAGTACCATTATGTTAAAATCTTAATCGTACAATCATGAAGCATAGATTTAAGTTACCTACATAATTAATCGATTATTATTATACCTTATATCTTAGCTCAATTGATTGGAATACCTATAATATATTCAAAAATATACTTAATTACTCACAAATCAAAAAAATATTTTGTTTAATAAAATTATCATAAAATCAATATTTATATATGTATATATAACACATAATTATGGCTTCTATACATATAATCATTACTCAAAATCATGACTTATATAAATATAATAGTATTATATACTCCTTCAATAAGTACATATATATTCAATATTGTACATCTATTAATTTTAATATTTCATGAGATTATTATTATTAACATTATAAATTATTTTTCAATTTTATACATAGGATTTCGTATTCCTGTCACAAATTTTATTTTTTGTAAGTACATTTAACTGCAAAGTGTGTAATTTGTATGCAAATACACTGTATTGAAAAAAACTTGTAGAAAAAGCATTAGTATATTGCTTTATCAACTAGAAATCAAAATGATTTTTTCTGAAATTTGCATATGCATTGTCAGCAACAACAGCCCTTGCATATTAATTCGAAATGTATACTTTTAAAAGATATTTTAGGTTGACAAATAATTTCAAACAAATATTGTAGTTTTAATATAAAAAACGTTTAAATCAAAGTAGTAATACTGAGGAGTAGGAATCTTCATGGATCTAGACACCCCTCTCCTACCCCTCCCAAAAAAAGCGTATTTTAGGATACGATCTTGTTACAAAGAACCCATTATTGTATTTATGGTCGATTGAAAAATCTGAACGTTATTAAATTAATGCACTTAACATAGAAGTTAATTTTTATTCTCTATAAAGTCGATAAAATATTGATTAAATCAAAAATATTAATACAAAATTAGTATCTTAAGCAAAGTATACACTAAACACGTTTTTGGTCTTAAGTCTTTATACCTTAAATAAATTTAAAAATATAATTTCTTAATATGACAGGTAATTGACTATTAAATATTAATCTTATATTTTCCTTATATTATATAAATGTATGTGAATAGTTTTTTACGAACACACTTCTGTGACTGCCAATTAATCAAAATCAAATTTCCATAATAAATTGCAATGATCTATTTAAAAAATATTTAATTTATATTATTTAATTATTCGTTTGTTTCCATTAGTTAAAACTATAGTTTTAATTTCTTTACATATAAAGAAATTTATCACAGTAATGACCCATCCAATTCCTGGATTTTATATTTTTATATTTAATTATGTATATATATTGTATTATCTACATCAACATATTTCTTCCACTCTAACAATGATGTTATTTTATTGCAACTCTAATAAAAAATTAAAAATCAATCAACATAACACATGTATTATATACCTATAACCTATTATAGACAGTTCGTCAATTTTTGGTCATTATTTAAATTAATAATTTTAAATAGGTAGGTATATAATATATCTGCTAGTTAAAATAAAAATACCTACGTAAAATGTTCGAAAGGCTTATTATATAAACAATATGAAACGGTGATCTCAAATATTTTCTATACACATACTGCTTCTCCTACCATCAATGTTAGAACTAAGATAAAATGAAAGAGTACCTAATCAAGTTGTGTATTGAGTGAAAAAAGTTATTTTTTACACAAAAAAGTACCTGATTAGATATAAAAGGGTAATAAATTTATACCACGGACAAAGATCTAGTATATTTTAGTCCGAGCTACATACTGTTAATTTCTAACAATTATTTTACATAAGACATGATAAAAAATTATGAAAAATTAAAAATTAGGAACTCATATTTACATCGAGGTAGGCATAATATATAACCTTATTTACCACGTTTTAAGGTATAAACCTTTAAGCCATTGTTTATGTACCTACCTATAATCAATGCAACAAAACTCGACGAGATTCTTTATATCGATGCTTAACCGTGCTACAGACGTCGTAATCATACGATATTTTATCAAAATAGCAAAAAAATAATTATGCATTAAAGCTTAACATTATAATAAATTATAGTTTTATAGTTAATTAGTGTTAAATACATTGTATTTTAATTTTTATACCTAAAAAACATAAAAATTTTATTCCAAAAAATTTTAGGAGAGGACAACAACCCTTTTGGTTAAAATATTTCAACTTGATGATAATCCTGTCATATTTATTGGTTAATTACGTTAACTACTAAATATGATCAATCAAAGAATAACTGCAGTTTCATACAGTTGCGCGAACACGACCAAGGCTACATTAACCTAAGTGTAAAAGAAGCATATATTCCAGACGGCAAAATTTAAACTCTACCTATCCAAAAAATTTAATTTTAATGATTGATTTCTTATAAATTATTTTTTTTCTTAGGAATTCAATATCTAAGAAATTGAATTAAAATAAAATATTTTAAAATTAACTTTGTATCTTAATTTGATTTAATGTGAATTGTCACAATATCAATCAAAATCTTATTAGAGTAGGTAGGTACTCTAATTCCTAAAACAAGTATTGGACTATACCATATTACATGTAAGTATCTATATTAGAACGAAACTAGCATGTTAATGTTGTGTCTTATCGTTTTCGATAATTTTCAATTCATAGAAGTAGCCAAATAAATATAACACTACCATTTACTTTTATATTAATTTATAGAGTATTCGCTATTCATTAATCACAATATCACATAGTTACAAATTGCTGTAGGTACCGACTACAGACGCAATGCTATTTAGTAGTGTAATATTTTGTGTGGTCATGAGCAGTTGACGAATATCTGACTCAATAATATACGCAGTAGAAGTGTTAATGTGTTTATATCTTAGTAATTGTTGACTTTTATCTGTAGTAAACTATTATTTGCACTTTTCATTTTTTCATTGTCGAAAAAAATAAAATAATAAAACTTAATGGTTCTCAGTGTAAAAATAAATCATGAGAAATAATTTCGAAATAAGTGACCTATTTTGGTAATAATCGACACTATTAATTAACATTTAAATAAAAAAATGGAATATGTATTGAAATTTTAATGAATATATATGCTTTATGCACTATTTTATTCTAGTTGTACCAATCAGCAATTTATTGGTTACCTATGTTTTTTACGATTACCACTGGGCTCTATGGTGTTTATATAATACATTTAAATTGTAGTCTACGAGAAATCAAAAGAACGAAGAACTTACCTTAACAACGAGAAGACGTTCGTCCGATTATTGCGTGGGCATTTGTTATGTGCAATACTCGCGAGCCGCTGTCTGCAAAAGCCAACAAGTGCAATGCAAAACAACGTGAAAATGCGTCTGAACATGACTAAACTCGTACGCGGGAAATGCACGCGCGGTATGAAAATTGTACGACCCGCAGGGTTGTCCCGTCGAACGAACAAAAACGCAAAACGGTATGTTCGTCCCGTAATAATCTCAATACTGATCGGTAACACTGTAACGACGTGTTTGAGGTTATGGGCTTATCCCATTAGTTACCGATTAACATTAACGTATAATAAGCATAATAAAAATAAAAATTAAATATATCCGTTGTCGATGTTGAAATTGTCGTCACACTTGTGCATTTACAGAACTCGTATTCTTTTCAGTTGCGTTGACGATTTCTCAGCTGTCCCATTTAACGGTTTAGTTTTTCAACATTATAGAAAACTGACAATGGCGCCTAAGAAGTCTAAACGTAGCGCTTCTGATGATTCTTCCTCCGACTCCGGACCAGATGACGTAAGTTTTATTTGTGCTGCAGTTGTAAAATAAATAGCTTAATATTTTAGGTTATTATAATGTACCTATTGATTGACAAAATAATTTGTACTCTGGTATTACACCTCTATTGATTGTTCACTACGGTGAAAAAATTTAGATTAATACCTTTAAACCTTGTCCGTATGGTACCTATTACGCACACTATTCATCTCGATATACTTTTCTTAACTTAAGACAATAAGACAGTGTATCATTCCTTTATTTAAATGTTAACCTTTAAAAGACCTGATGTCCGCATGTGTTGTCTCTGTCTATAACATACAATAAATCAAATTTGTCCTCAGTTGAATCTGTTTGGTGTTGTACATTTTAATAATATACAGCCTACTTTATAAATTAAAAAATTTTTAAAATATTAGCTGTGTACATTTGAGATTAGTTATTTTAATTTTAAAGCAAGTGTACTGTTGTATTAAAACTTATTATACAAACTGGATATTTGTAAATGCAAATTTGCAAAGTAGTATAAATCATGTCCTCAAATGATAAAAATTGTCTAAAAGAACATTACGCTTTCATAATAATTTTCTATTCCAATTCAGTTTTAAACTAGTTGTCTCTGTATAACCTACATTTAAAATTTGAATCACTTGCCTATCTATAGATGTTTTCTATTAAAATAAATAAATAATAAACAAACTAATGCATATTTTCTATTATAATAATATATTGGACACATAAATTGATCGCGAATGGTCGAATGGTGGACAATTCCCCCCTAGACATTTTTCGAAGAGGAAATTTCCCACTACGCCAAAAACTGTTGGGGGAGGGGAGAATTGTCCGGTTACCGAAAGATCAACTAAAAGTTCTATTTTTAATATAAAACTGCATAAATCACCCTTAAGCTTTATTTAATAGAAAAAATTATAAAGTTTAAGTGAAGATGTTAAAATAAGTTATAGCTAAGTTGATATTAACACTTAAAATAATTATATCCTCCTAAAGCCCAACACTATGTTTAAATAATAATTAATAAGTATAGGTACTTGGTTAAATAATCATAATATTAAGTTAATTGTAATTTTTAAAATAACTGATTTTAGAGAAATCCCCCTCCAAAAAAGTCTAAACCTACTGATAAAGGAAGTTCCAATAAAACCAACTCAAATGAAGAAGAGCATTCTTTTGCATTGGATAAGAATCGTTTTGTTAAAGTTAGAGATTTCCGTGGTAAACTTTTCATCGACATCCGTGAATTCTATGAAAAGGATGGACAAATGCTTCCTGGAAAAAAAGGTAACAACAAAAAAATATATCTTTCTAAATAAATTGTTCATTAAAATGTTAAAATTATATTTATAGGCATATCTTTGAATGTTAGCCAATGGAACAAACTCAAAGAGCAAATTGACGATATTCAGGAATCTGTTGAAAAAATGGGATAATTTAAGTTCCTTACGTGTCAGACTTGTTATATATTTATTTATTTATAATTAGTTTGTTTTAATGTATTATTTCATACTTAAGCGTTAAGTTATATTATAAGCTGAACTATAATTTTGTATTTCATACTCCTAAAGTATCTTAATTTACCAAAAATAATATAAATTTAAAATTTCATTGATATAATCATGACTTATTATTTTATCTAAATTTAAAATTAAAACCATAACTTATTCAGAACTAAAAAATTATTAATACTCGAAATAAGTATTCAAAGAATCATAGTAGGTTCAATAGATAAATTTAAAGTTTGTATCAAATAGCTTTGATCAAAATAAGTTGTTTTTCATAATTTCATAAAATTTAAAACAGTTTGGTTATAGTTATTTAAAAAAAGCCAAGTATTAACAATGATACAATGTATACTTTGATTTTGTATTAAAGTAAGTAGAAAGTAATTGTTTACCTTAACCTTATAAGTTGTTTGCAACTATACAGTGCTGTCATAATATTTACCGTACAAAAATTAATCTTGTAATAATAATTTATTCAAAATGAATAAAACAGGCAATAGTTGGCCAATAGTACAGTTAATTAGTCGGTGACATTAAGTAGCCTTTGACCGTCATGATCCTAGTGAACGTTTTACCCAAGCCTGGGCATAAACAAGTTAAAAAGTAAAAGTTAAGTTAATTTTAACTTTTTAACTTAACTTTTTTTAATTTAATTTTCATTAACTTAATTTTTAACTTAATTGATGTTTACTGATAATAACTTAATAAATAACGAGTTATTTTTAATAAAATCTAAGTTACGTTATTTTATAAATAATTAAAATATAAATAAACCTAACCTAACGCTAACATATAAAAAAATAACTTTTTTTTAACTTTTAACTTATTAAAAAGTTAAAAAAATATATGTATAAACTTTTAACTTTTTCTTATTGATGCATATTAACTTAACTTAACTAAGTTAAAAAAAATCATTAACTTGCCCAGCCTTGGTTTTACCCCAGGGGTCCATAATACATACATTATGCATGGTACTGTGACAGGTATGCACTATATGGGATATAGATTGAGAATCAATGGCTAACAGATAGTGAAGCAAAAGCGGGTAGCAGTACACAGGGGTCACTTTTAATGTCGCTGACTATAGATTATAAACAAATATATCAAACATTACAAGGTATTAAAGTATATTGTATGATTCATGCTTTAATGGAGTAAAGAAAAAATTGAACTCCAGAAAGTTTATTATACAGAAACATTGCTTTTGGAATTGGAGAATCTGAATATGTTAAATAGTTTGTGCTGTGTGATGATAAATAGAGCATGAAGGTGGTAAGGTTATTATAAGCTGAAACGTTGAACGAGATGCATTTTAATAAATTAGGTCGAAAAGGAGAATCAATTTTGTTATTGATTAATTTATAAATATCTGCTAGTTCACGTCTAGTAGCTAAAGTAAGGAGGTTAAGATGGAATCTTATTGGTGTAATCATGCTGGTCAGTGGTCGATAATAATATTAAATTTAAAAGCTATAAACTTTAAAAACGATTTTGAACTCTTTCAATACAATTAATATTAGATTTAGTATAAGGACTCCAAATCTGAAAATGATCCATATCTTAGAAAGGTCAAATCATTGTGCAATAAAATTATTAATTTATAAGATTCCAAATTTTTAAAATCGGATGAGTGACATTTACCAAAGCCTAATACTTGTAGTGATTTTTTACCACGCATTCAATATGATCCTGAAAATTAAAAATTGTGAATTATACCTAGGTCTCTTATGGATGAAACTGAATTGAGTTTATTATTTAATATTTATACAATAAGTAAATTGTATATGCTCAAGAGACCTGTATAAACACATTGAATGACACTTATTAGTATTTAAGGCCGACACCAATTAGATAAAATGTTCTCATTGAAAATTAAATAGTCAATCATTGAAGAAATACAAAAGTAAATTTTTAAATAATCAGTAAAAAAAAATAGGAAAACGTAATTTTCATAATAAACGAGATACTGTTAATAAGTAAGATAAATATTACGGTTCCCAAACTTTTAAATAATCAAAATATTTTTAAGTTATTAAGTTTAAAAAAAATGATAATTTAAGAAAAAGTGTAGTTTCTACAAACAATACATTTTAAACTGCAAAAAACAAACTAACTATATAAGAGAAAATGTTTCTTGAGTTTAAAATAGTTTCAAAATTATTCTAATATTTAATATAGGTACTCAAATTACAAAAAAAAAATATATATATTATTTTATTTTATTATAAATCTTGTTTTTATCCCATTTATAATTTTTTGTATGAATAAAACAATATTTGTATTAATCATGAAAAAATATACACAAATTATAATTGCTAGATGTTCCAACATCTAATCCATTCGCGTCTTGATATCACGCACAATTATCTTGTCTTTTTTACTGAAATACAAAAAATGATGTTATATTACTTGTTAAGATATTTGAATAAAAAATCATTATACTCTTTCAAACAAAATAATTTTACTCACATAATGTAAACTTTTGCACCCCAACCAGAAATTGCGTCACGATTGCAAGCACTAACTAAAGCTTGCGAAATAGTTTCAAATAGTTGATCCTCTTCCATATCAGGCTCCCAAAGAGCTTCACAAAGACCATATAATTGGCTTGAACTAGTACCTCCAACCACAAAGTTATCAGACTTATTTACACAACCAATTAAATCCATATCACACATATATGGTTCTAATGTCACTTCATCCAAAGCAACAATCATCGGCTCAACGAAAAATGGTGAAAATCTATAAGTACAAAACAAAATGATTAATAAAAATGTATACAGTGTAAATAATGTATAAAATATAAATTATTTGTTAAACATTATTAAAAAAGATTTAACTAAAAAAAAAATAATAATAATTATAAAAAATTAACTCTAAATTAAATAAATGTTGAAAACCTGAATAAAAACAATTTTAATAGACTTTTATATCAATTGGTGTAATTACAGGATAACAAGACACGGTAATTCCCCGGGGCGCTGAACTTGGAGGAGTCTCAACCTTCTTAAATACAATTTGTATCAACAAAAATTTTAATTTTATTTTAAAATTTATGTCATGGGAACTAAAAAAAAGTGCAAAATTTATCATATTTCATATAAGAGTATGAACTAAGCTGAATTTTTAAATTAATAACAGGAAAAAAATTAAAAATGTAGACAATGCAAAATAAATCAAAAAATTACATTTAACTTTATTTTGGTAACATAAATAGATGGGGGACCAACACTTATTTTATACTGCTCCAGGGACTCCGATTTATATTACGCCTCTGAGTCGATATGAAATGTCAAATAAGTTATTAATTATCATAAAAATAAATATTTATTTAAAATAATAATAATCTTTAATGTGGATACAAATCTATTTAATGACTGTAAAGGTTAACATATTATGCTATAACAAATTAAATTATACATTTAAAAATTTTATTTTTTGATCTAAAAAAATGTGATTTAAATATTTTAACATGATCATACTTAAAAAATCTTTATTAGTTTACCACTATTAAAACATTTATTGAAGATTAATCAATATTACCAACAATGAATTTAAATAAAAATATGAAATTTTGGACATTCCTTCTATATTATAGTGTAAATAGTGACAAAACCTGAAACTTTATAATAACTCAAATAGTTTTATTTCAAATTCCATTTAAAAGATAAATATCTTAAAAAATATATTTTACATTGTGTCTAAATTATAGAATTATTAAACCAAACAAGTGAAGCATATTCAAGGTGCGACCTCACCAATGAGAAGTAAACTGCTTTAAAGGCATCACGCTAAAAAAATGTTGGCAATTTTTTTATAAAAAACATAAATTGAAAGAAGGCTCAATTTTTATTCTCTGCAAATATGCCTTAAAAGTAAGTTATTTTATAGAAATTAACAGATTTTATAGTAGGTTGTGAATAGTCATTAGACATTGATATTAAACATAGGAATGCAATATACCTGTCTTTACTAAACATAGCATTTAAACTTTAAAGCCACCACAACAGATAAATAAATTATGATAATCACTCACACAGATGTTTCTGAGTAATAAAAAAATAAAATCATTTAACATATTAAACTATAATGAAAAAAGATATAAATATATTTTGATTAAAAATAGCTTCAGTTGAATTTGCCTACCTACATATTTATATGCAATGCTGCATTCATAATTTTATATAGTATAAAATATGAATATACAACTAAATACTTTTATATAAAGTAGAAAGAATAAACTGACAACCTAACCATTTTTTGCATCATTACATGGAGCCTAACTGTTTTCATATTGACTGACTTCACATTGCTTGATCCAACCTAACCTGGCTAGATATAATTTAACATTATCATGTAATTGGTGATAGACAAATAAGTTAAGCATAATTTTTTTTTTTTTTTTTTGGTGTAATTTAATTAATACAAATATAGTTGATACCGAATCATTTTAAAGAGACACCCCTAAAATAATATTATAATTTTAAATTATTAAGTTGTATAGGAATTAGTGTGTGCTAGCCATCTCCAAGGATTAAGGAGATCATAATAATAATATATACAAAATATAAGCTTAGAATTAATTAATCTTATTTAAATATTACATACCTGTTTTCATACAACAAATTGGAGACCATAGACGCTAATGCTTTAGGAGAAATCTTACGATTTTCTTTTAACTCGTATAACCTTTTCCTGAACATTATTTTCTCATATACAGTAAATATATCTGTAGCTAAACCAGGAAATCCCATATATGTATGAGGATTTATTTGAAATACTTTCTATAAATCAAAATAAAAACAATTAAATATAGGTGATAATTAGAACACAAAAGTTGTAGAAGTGGTATATTGTTCAATATGTTCTTAATATATAGCAGACCAAGCAAAATCTTCCAAACTTAATAAAATAGAGTATAAAAATTGAAAATGAAGTTACATATTTTGTCAATTTTAGGGAAAAAGTATATATTTCATTGATTTTCATATGCATATTAACTAAAAAAGTTTAATTGCTCTCTTTCTTAACATATATATTTTTAATGGTATTAAATATAAAACTCAATATTATTAAGTGTAGGTAATTATTGTCATTGTCAAGATTGACTATTAATTAAACAACAATTATGCAATGCACATTTATTTTAATCTCTATCATGTGAATATACTGAAATACTATCTTTATGTCGATAAATTATCAACTTATTGTAAATGGTGTATTTATTAGCAAATTTGTAGTACAAAATTAAGATTTGACATATTTTTCACCTATTTTTTCAGATAAATACGATGTCAAAATACCTACCAGTTTTCCTCTATATTTTACATTTGATTTTGTGCATATTAAATATATTTCCTAGCATATTCAATAATTTTTTTTTTTTTTTTGTGATTTTTATTAGCTCCTATAATTTCAGAACCCTAGTGATAATACACAATAATTATACATAAATAAAATAAAACAACTTACTGTGAAATCAAGAGACACTGTTTGGGCTTGTATACCGAATCGCTTATCCGTCGCAATGGCAACACAGTCTTTGCCTTTCATACCAATTAAGGCACCACCATTATAGTCCATGATACTCTATAATTAAAAAATAAGTATACAATTTACACATTTAAATAAACCAAAATTATGAATAAAAATTGTATTTTTATAAACTCATGACATGCTTATTGTCGTAAACACTAAGCTTACCTTTTTCTAAAGAATAGTTAAATAAAACAATTTATGATATAAATAATACTGACTTAAAGAATTATATACTGATTTCTTATATATTTAAAGTTATAGTTGTAGTTATAGTTAAATTTATGTGGCATTAGGATGATTTTAAAAAATATTTATAATCTGTGATAAAAGATCATAAAAAATGACTCATAATACACCAATTGAGATGAAAACTTTGGCCCAACAAAATATTTTAGAAGTATTAACCACATTTTTAATAAAATATAATTTATATTATTAAAAAAAAAATAATGTTTAAAAATGGATAGTTATTGTTATTATTTTAATTACTATCCATTAAAAAATACCTAACAATCCTAACAACTTCCGAAGTATTCAGATAATTATTATTTACTATTGCAACTTTATAATTACAATAATGAATACTTTAAATTATAACTTGCTGTTCATTGAATATTAAAATACTTTCCTAATACATACAGATATAATATAGTATTGAAACACATAATTATTAATAACAATGCAATTCGTTTAATATATGAACAATTAATACTTTACCATTTTGAAAGAAAGTTTATGAAACTGTGCACTTTAAAGTCTTAAAAATTCTTAATTCTTACAACAGTTTGAACTTTTAAAAAAATCTAAACAATAAAAAGTGCTAATTCATTATCATTTATCAGGTTATAATATTTACTTATCAAATTCAAGAACACGGTTGTTTTCTTACCCACAGACTGGTAGCGTAAATATGCTTAATGGTTTCCAAAGAGAATAAAGAAATGGACAGCTCAATAGGATGTTGCTATAATTTAAAATATTTTCTCACAATTTTGAATTTATCATTTAAAATTATTAGCGTAAGTAGGAACCATAAAGAATATTTTCAGATGGTTGCACACAAAAAATATTGTTAAATGCTAAATCCAAAGATTTATATTTGTCGTATATAAATATATAATATAATGTATAAATACTTAGTGAAGAAAATAACATTGTCATGAATTGACAATTGACCCATCACCGTCCACGATTATCAGGAAAAAAGCCCTTTACTAACAAAAACACTTAACATTCGACAATAAATTATGTTCCAATTATTAATATTATTTTAACTTAATGCATTGTAGTGCAATTATACAATCATAATATTGTCATCTTCAATAATATTTATTAAAAATTTTATTATTATTCAAATAATAATAAAACATTCGTACGATTACTTAACAATTAATATATTCCATAATTCTTAATGTTTAATTACATTTATTACTTGATACTTAATTCCTTTAAGTAAAAGCTTATAGTGGGATTAGGGAATTTATAATTAGTTTACAAATTTACAATATTAATTTCAAATTTGAGTGTAGAAGTTAAAAATTATAAAACATAATGTTCTATGATAGTATGATTGTATAAAGTCACACAATAAAATAAATAATATTTAAATAAATAAGTATTAATTCTTTAAATTCTTACATAATATAATAATAAAATGAATATAAGAAAAATTTTAATTCAATAGCATATAGTTTTCTAATAATGTGGCTTACTGTCATAAATAAATAATTATGTTATGAAAAAGAAAGATCAGCAGACAAAAGTATGACCAAATCTATAAAGTAATAAATAAAATATCAATAGAATAATTATACATAAATAGTTTTTATGTGTAGGTAGTCAAGTAATTAATCAAAATTATTTTGTAAAGATTATCAATACACTAATTTGAAGAATGGGTAAAATCATCTTATAATTTCTCACAATATTCTATATTTCTATGGAATGTACTATCAAGTATATTTTTAAGTCATCGGAGAAAAAGAATATTTACAGAAACGAAATACCTACTCTGTAAATGTAATGAACATCATAAATAATAAGGGAGATATATTATTATATTATATATCATTGTATATATTATCAGGATGCTAAAATATGAAGACATTTCAACATTTGATCCAAAATGTTGAGTTATTAGTCATTAGATCCTACCTATTAAAAAAGAGTTAAAAAAAAACTCCAAAATAAGAACACCACTATATACATATAATATACATTTATACATAAATCCGCCCCTGTGTACAATTATTGAATTATACTGGTAATCATGTTTTTACTATCAGAAGTGATAAAAAATTGTAAGATATATTATCACAGAAAAAATTTTACGGAAATAATTTCCTTATCCTTCAGGCTTCAGTCTTCTCAGGCATTTTATTCCTAATGTTACAAAATTCAATTATACAAATGACAACTTTCAATTACAAGTTAAAAAGTTAACAAATTACTTAAAAATGTACATAGATCAACACGACTTTGAGACGTACTTGGGTTAATATTAATGTTTTCCGCGTAATTTTATTCTTTTAAACAAGTGGGCAATGGCTCAACAGCTCTCTGGCGTCACTGTGGTGATATTTATAGCTGGTGGTATATTGACATTTATATTGCTGTTTATATTTGCCAAAAGGCAGATCATGAGATTCGCTTTGCGATCGAGGAGAGGTCCGCATGTGCCGATTGGACACGATGGGAAAAAAGTAAAGATTAAAATTCTACAATCTTTCTATGCATAATAGTTTTAAAAACTATACTACTCAATTATATTTTATCCAAAATATTAATCCTAAATAATTCACCATAACTTACTTTGTGTTACTTTGCTATTGTTGTTTTTTTTTTTAATTGATATGCAATCAGATATAAAATTTGATTGGTATATACACAATATACGAATAATATACTGAAAATATTACTTATAAAATTATATGCTTAGTAAAAATGTTCGATATTAAATCATAGAATCCGTTTTTTATTAAAATTGAAATATGTAATGTAGAACTCTACACCATATCATTTAATAATTTAAAATAAAAATAGTGATGATAAATTAATAGCATAATGCCTATAGTAATAATTGCATATTAAAATTATTCTTAAAGTAACATACTAAAATATTTATTTTTTGTTAGACACTAAAAAGAGAAATTGAACGAAGAATTGAAGTGGTTCCAAAAATTGCTTTTGAACCAAAATTATTGACAGTAGATCAAGACGATGACCGTTCAAAGTATATATTACCACCAACTGAATCCAATGACAAACCATTGCTCTCACACCATTACCGTATGAAAGCAGTTGATGATGTCAAAAAGTTAGGTAGTATAATATGGAAATAAAACTAGTTACATAATTGATAAATAGTAGGTATACTGTGTATGACTTGGATCTAATTAAATCTAATACAAAATAAGATTTATTAGAAATATGATAGGATCTGTATAGATGCGGTCTAGACATTTTTAATATTTATTTAATTCCAAGATTTGATAAAATTATATGAACCTAATCAAGACCGGATTGGTCTGGCGAGTTACTGAGTAAAACTCAGTGGACTGTTCAAAATATGGGCCGGTTTTGAGTGTTTGGTTGTATTTTTTTTCTTTTTTTGTGATAAAGTAAGACAAGCATTTGTAGAAAATATAATTGATTTGAGTTATTTAAACCGTACAGTAGCTGTAGATGTAATCTAACATTAAAAATTCTTAAACTCGATAGACTGATATCTTTTCAATCCATGTTGAACCTAATTAAATTTTTATTGGTTGATTGATAAATTTAGCATTTTTATTTACTATGAATTTAAAAAACATAGACACTAATAAAAAAAAAAAACCAATTATAATACACATAGTTTATTAATTAAAGTATCGATTCAGTTATTTTGAATCAATTCATAGTCAATGCAATATGATATTAATAAATATTTCGTAAAATTAAAACAGTATATACTTTTAGAACGTGAAATCACCAAACAAGATAAAACATTGACTCGTCATCCAAGTGAAAACATTCGTTCATTTTTACTAAATACATTAGCAGTACTTTTGGATGGCAGTGGACAGCACATTGTTCATCAATTCTGTGATCTCTATGAACACGCTCGTTATGATCCAAATGAATTTTTGGAAGAAGAATACCAATCATTCATAAGACTAATGAAAAAATTAATAGATATGTGAGTAACTCAGTGATAAATTTATTTTTAATACATTTTAAAATAAAAACTATTACTCTAAAATTCAAGTATAGAATATTCACTCAGTCATTATATAGTAAAGATATATGTATTATATACCTTATATATACATTAAGGCGACCGGTGCCAATGCGATTTTATACATAAAAATACACTCTATGGGAATAGGGATCCTGTTCTGTAGAATCAACTAAGCTTGATCATTTTTTTTTTTAACTAATAGAGGGTAAATTCTACAGGCTGCATCAATCTCAGTTTCTCAATATTTTAATCTCAAATTTTGTAATCTGTCTTCAAAAATAATATAATTTTAAGCAATTTCGTATAAATTATATTTTTACTATTATTTTGAATAAAATAAAAATCGGAGTTCGATGCAGCCTGTAGGAAGTCTTCTTCTTTCAAATAAAAATATAGTTACCAAAATCCAACAATTCTACAAGGCCTGAGAATTATTCCCGTGAAGTCATTTTTTTTTTTGATATAAACCTTCCTTAAATAGATATCGGGTAGTAAATTAGTAGAAAAGTATTATAATTGAGGTAGTAACTAAAATACAATATTTTATTTTCAAATTTTATAGAATTGCGGAAAATTTTAAAATCTGACACTGGGCTCTTTTAACATGTATTTTAATGGTTAACTCAATGTTTATATGTATAATATATAATATTTATTTTTTAAATTATTACAGTGCCAAATTATTGAAATCATATTCTGGTGAAAGTCGAAAAAATAGTCCCAATAAAACTCCAACTCGTAATAATAATATGCGAACTGGTACAAATGATAGTCTTAGAACAAAAGACAGAGATTCAAATCGTTTAAAAGTTGTATGAAAAGTAATTTTATTATAAATTAATTAGAGTTAAATTATTTTTTATTGTACTCAGTTAACATTAATAAAAAACAGATAAGTTTCTAAATATTATGGTGATTATAGTTTGTATAAATACCTATGTAATATGTATTTAAATGTAAATATATTTTTATTTTTACTGAAAAATATAAGTAATTGAATGTTAGACAATATTATTCTATTATGTACAATTAGAAGCCTTTCTGAACCTCTGTAGAGGAAATTATTGTTTTGAAAGAAATAAAACTATAGTAGAAAGCGTTTATAATGATAACGGCTGAAAGTAATAATATTGAGTGTAATGACCTTAGATTGAAAGTCCCTGCAAAACTCTTATATAGAATATACCTACTAATTTGGTTCGATTATTATGACGTCTGTTTAATGATTATACAGATGTTATGACTGTTATTTTTGGTTATATTGGAAAAATTTAGTCCAAAAACAAATTTTAAAGATCTAAAAAAAAATAGTGTAATTTTTATACAATTCAATCTAAAAATAACAGATTTTTTAACACAATGTAAATTATTTTATTCTAAAATAATAATTTAAACGTTTTTATCTTTACTTTTTTTTCTATATGTATTCAAGTTACAATTTTTTTTTTTTCATCATTTTGGTTATAATGACAAATGATTAATATGACCTATTTTCCTAGGTCCCTTGAACGTCATTATAAAAAATTTCTACTATATTATACATTGTTAAACAATAATCATCAGTCATTATTTTTATTTGATTAGTTTTGATAATATTTTTAATTTTAAAATTTTTTTCTATAAATCTCAAAAAAAAAAAAATGTTTGGCCAAAAAGCTTGAGAATTTAATACAGAACTCTGACATAATAATATTAGTAGTATATTTTTTAAAAAGCAGTCTAAGTATATATGTTGAACAAAATTCATCGAAATCAAAGTAATTTGCAAATAACTTGTATTTAAACAATTTTAAAATGTTATTTTTATAGCTAAGGACTGAAAATTTAATTAAAGGTGAAATATTAGTAGTTCATAATATAACCAATAATTCTTAAAAATACCTGCATGTATATTGTATATAAACACAACTTTTGTTTATGGACATTTTAAGTTCATATTTGGACAAAATTAGATATTTAAATGAAAAATTATCATTTTAGTAATTTTGTTGTAAAATTAAAAATATTATTCACAAGTACTTGAAACTTTTATGAAACTTTTATAGTTGTTGTACTGATATATTTTAAATACAAAGTGGCAGTTTTTAAAATATTTAGATTAATTTTAAGCTAATTGCCTATTTTCATCATAAACCTATTTACACTGTTCCACGCCATACAATAAATATAGATTATTAAAGTAATAAAATATTAATCTCTACAAGTCTGTCTGTGTTCAGAATTATTATGAATTAAAATTTAGCAAATCACCACATCAGTACATATTATATTGGACATTGGTGTACTTAGGTTATACCATTGTCTATAGCACAAAAACGTTGGTATTCAATACTTCAAAATAATTAACACCTATTATAACTGTACCTGCACACTTGCTACCTAGGCACATTACAACTGTTATCTACTCTCTGAAACTTTTTCCATTTTTATAGTCCTTTTACAAAAGATATCAACATTTTACGATAATTCATTATGAACGACAATAAATAAATTTTAAATTCTATTAATTCTATAGGTACGTCTTTCTCTAAGTACTATAAGTAGGTACTAATATTATTACCTAATTAATATTTTGGTAGTTACTAGTTACTACATAAGTCACAAAGGTACTATTCACAAGAATAAAAAAAAAATTACTAAGAAAATTATTGCAAAATAATGGTGAATACCTAAAACTAATACCTAGAACCGCTACTTGCTAAAACACAGAATAAATAAAATTTAATTTCTACTTAAAAACTTAAAAATAGGTAGCACATAAAAAATCCACTTCCAAGGAAATTTATAGTAAGGTACATACATTCTCCTTGAAACACGCCACAGGCGCTATCACATTAATTTAAGATATTAGATAATAATATCTTTCGACTTTTTATTTTTTCAAACAATTCTAACAATTCAACTTAAACACTTTCCGAGTTGTAAGTTTCAACTTACATGTACAAAACAAAATTATATTGGTTATAAATGTTATGATGGATAAACCTCCAATTGAAGAGAAGACTAGGGAAGAGGTGGAGGCCGAGCGTAAAGCTAAGCGAGCGGCTAAACAGGAAAGGAAAAAGGCAGCGTTGGAAAAACAAAAACTCGATGGCCTAGAGAATCAAAAAAAGTCCAAAGAATCGTCTACAGAATCTACTCTCCCTATTGATTCCGTGAAAGTATCCAAGCCAAAACCAGTGAGTAAAAGTCAAAGAAAAAAGTAAATCATACTTGACGACTTATCTTTAGTGATTTATTTCTAGTTGTCTTCAAGGCTCAATGTAATTAATCTACTTACAAATCAGTATAAGTAGATTAATTTTAATTTAAATTATGTGTATTACAAATGTTATTTTCCCCAACCATTCAATTCAAATTGAAAAAAAAATGGATAGGTTATTATACATATTATTGAGAAAATGTATGCCCTTTTGGGACTGAACAATTGCTATAGGTAGCTATATAAATAATGAGATCAAATGATTAAAAGAATTTAATTGTGCGATTTCTATGAGTTTATTTATGGTTATATTCATTAACTTATATATATCGCATTGCTTTAAAACTTAGAGATTATAATAAATGTGCATTAAAAAAAAAAAATTATAATACTAAATTTTACATTGAATGTAATGTTTTCACCTTTTAATATTTTGTCATTATTTTATGAAATAAATATTACACTTTAGATGATATACCAATTCACCTTAATATTATATTCATATAGAAGACAATTAAAATAAAATATTTTTTTGAC
Source organism: Aphis gossypii (assembly GCF_020184175.1). Classification (NCBI taxonomy): domain Eukaryota; kingdom Metazoa; phylum Arthropoda; class Insecta; order Hemiptera; family Aphididae; genus Aphis; species Aphis gossypii. The sequence goes on along the minus strand of NC_065532.1, from coordinate 19,033,621 downwards.
TATTCAGTAATCACATATTTATTTTTATTTGTACAATCTGTATAAAATATATTTACAATAAGCACAATAGATGGAATGATATATTATAATAAGTCATGGTTGGCTTGAGTGAAGAAGCTATTCAGTAATAGCACTTCATGGTGTGAATGGTGGGTAGTTAGTCGACTAGCCGGTTAGTTGACTAGTAGGTCACGGCACTAGTTGCGCTTTAAAAATAAAATATAACAATATTATAATGAGTACTTACATAAATTGAATAATAGTTGAATAATTTAATCTTAATAAATTTATTAGTAATGATGTGAAGTGTGGAATCTTTATTTCCTAAATAAATTCTATAAATTAAATTAAATAATAATATGTTAATCTTAAATAATATGTTGTTAAAAATTTTTTATTTTGAAATTTAAAAATGAAAATATACCTAGTAAATATTAAATCAAATTGCTTGGATATCAAAGAAGATAAATTAATATAAAGTGGATATCACACAATTTTTATGTTTTCTAATATAAATTTTCAAAAATAAGTTTTTATTTATTTTTATATTACAATAACAAAGTACATTCTTGTTTTAATACTTTGTGAATGTAATAATAAGTTGTTTTAATGTTTAACCCTAGTTTACACGCATTAAAAATATTCACGAGATTCTACACACACGATCTTCTTAAGTGTGTGTTAAAACATATCAATTAAAATTGAATGAATTGAAATAATCATTATTTTATTGCTCTTAAATAATTAAAAAATTTCAAATGCTTTTATTGATACTTAATATAAACAAATTAAACTTTCATATAAATGTTTTATTACACATAAGGTTATATCACAGTATACCAAGCACACAGTCTTTTAGACAGTTTTTTCAATAGATAATGAACTTTGAACCCTTTTTTAGTTCAGACATTAAACTGTATTCAATTGGGAGTTGTATCTAACTTAAGTTTATCATCTACTTAGTAGGTACCTAGGTTGGGTTAGATTAATATTTCATATTTTTGAAGCAATGAACAAAATTCTAAAAGCCTGGTCTTTTTGACCGTGATGCGTGTGCTTTGGTGTTAACTATTCGAAAAATTAAAACATAAAATAATGACATAATACATTTGCTTTCTAAATTTAAATATTTGCTACATCATTATGTAGAATGAAAATTATTAAAAAAAATATCTTGATTGAAAAAATTATTTACTTTTTTTATCTAATTGAATATTTTGTGTAAAACTCAGATAATCAATAAATTCATATATACATTTATTTCAGGATGTTTCCAAGACAGCACAAAAAAAACAGCCAACACAAAAAATTGAAACAACTAAAAAAGTGATAAACGTTAAAAGTAACAAAAACAAAGAAAATATTGTTGTTAAAAATGTGAGTTTATAAAATAATGTTATAGGTATTTATAAATAATATCTGACTTATAAGTTAAAATAATTATTCATTCATTCTTTCCTCAGGTAGAAGAAATAAAACCTACAGCAAAATCAGTCAATTTAGTAAAGAAATCTACAGGGCCAGTTACACACAAAGTTAAACTTTTTAATCATCTTTATATTGACTCAATATCTTTGTTGACAGAAAATAAACTAAAGTAAACTATAATAATCTAAAATATTTATTTAATAGTTTACCTAATATTTATATTTATCTAGAATAAATTCTGGTAAAGTACATCCATCTTTTATAAAACTTGGAGTACAAATGCGAACTTCTGTTGTAGCAGGATCAAATGCTAGATGTCTTGCCTTCTTATATGCACTCAAACAAGTATGTAAAATGCAGAAAATCAAATTTTTTTCATTGCTCAAATTCTTTTTGTAGACTATTTCAGATTTTGTAACACCAGAACACAAAAGTTTTGCACGGTCTTTCGAAGAACATCTCGGGCCAGCCATCGATCATTTAATGGCATGTCGACCGTTTTCAGTATCCATGAATAATGCACACAAATCTATCATGTGGCATGTAAAGAGACTGCCACACAATATTTCTGATGGTCATGTGCGTAAATTTCTAATTCTGTAACTATACTCTACTCGTGTTTAGACTTACCATTCGTCCTAGGTTTGACCAGGACAGTCCCTGTGTCCCGGCTTGTCATTAATTTTATCCCCGTTAATGACAGCTGAGCAAAAATAACTTTATTATTGTATTATTTAATAACAAAATACGGAATAATATTTTACATAATATTAACAGAAAAGTATCAATATTAGCTATAAATAATAAATGTAGTTTATGTAAAAAAAAATGTATTGATTTATTAATTTAAAATCAAATAACGGATATTTATTATTTCCATATAATTATACCAACTACACTAAAAAAAAAAAAGGTTGTTTAATAATATGATGTCCTGGTTTAGAGATTTTAAAATCTGGCAATCCTACTCATATTAAGCATTCATTCCCTGACTACAGCAAATTTTCATCAGGTGGTCAGGTGATATTGTCTGCTGTGTAGTTAAGTCATGTCCATGTGCACCCGTGACTATCAAATTGTTTTTTTTACTTTAAGAGTATAATATAAATTATAGATGGTAATTTATTATAACTATTTATCGACATTTTTTTATTCTTATTGTGCAGGCTAAAGAAGCATTAGAAACTGTCATAAATAATTACATCTACGTCCAAATACATATGGCTGGTAAAGCAATTTGTATTGCAGCTCAAAATAAAATTGCAAACGGAGATGTTATACTTACCTATGGATAGTAAGTATATATTAAAGTATAAAATAATTATGTAATTAATTTTAACTATTTTTTTTTAAGCTATATTTTAAATATTTATTTACAATTACTTGCTGCAAAATTTAAATAAAACACCAATTTTTTGATTACTTTTTAGTTCTTCCTTAATTGAACGAATACTAACAAATGCCCACTCTAATAACAAACAATTCAGTGTGATTGTGGTTGACTCGGCACCATGGTATGAAGGTCGTCAACTTCTTCATCGTCTCGTACGTAACAACATTAAATGCACATATGTACTTCTCTCAGCAACCAGTTTTATCATGACTAGAGCAACCAAAGTGCTACTTGGTGCACATGCATTGTTGGCCAATGGTTATGTTATGGGTCGAGCAGGCAGTTCACAGATAGCTTTAGTAGCTAAACATTTCAATGTACCTGTATTGGTATGCTGTGAAACATACAAATTTACAGAACGCGTGCAAACCGACTCAATAGTTTTTAATGAACTAGGTATGCTCTTTAGACATGGGATAAAATATTACATTTAACTCAATAATCAATTATTCTAATAAAATTATTTTAGGTGATGAAAATGATGTCATGCCCAAAGAACAATGGTTGAACAATCGTTATTTAACTCCATTGGGTCTTAGGTACGACGTAACCACTTCAGATCTTATAACAGCCGTGGTCACAGAAATCGCTATATTACCATGTACCAGTGTTCCAGTAGTTTTGAGGGTTCGACCAAACTAATGCAGAATGTGTAATAATTAAAAGTCTGACATTCATCATATGAACAGCAGTAAAAATAAATAAAAATATTTTTTTTTTCAATTTTATATTGATTTTTAATAAGATAATATAATTTGTTTTCTGTTGTACAATGTTCCGAGTGTAAACATTTTTTTTCTGACATCTTGAGTGTCAATCAAGAGTTTACTGCCGCCCACCCATACACTATTTAACTTAAAATATATAAAAAGCTAAATTGTGTTGTAAATTAACAGTAAACAAACGTTGGGTAACAATGTTTGTGATGGAACAATCTAATAATAATAATTCAATGTATACGAGTCACATAATAGTATATAATAATTAAAAAAAAAGGGTAATTTTTACAAAAGTAAGAAATATTAGATTCGATTCTTAAACTAAAAATTATTGTATAATACAAGTTATTAAAACATAATTTAAATATTTGTTCATAATGTAGGCATATTAATTTGTTGTCTTATTCACTACACACCGGCTCATTGGCAGCGGTATTACAAAAAAAAAAAAAAAAATATTATAATTACACTCCATCAATGTGCCAAAAATATGCTCTAGACTTATTTATATTTTTTTTTATAGATTTTAGTACGCTGTATGCGAACTTAAAAAGACTTGACTCAACTTAGTCAAAAACTGTTTTATACACACATCCTTTGAAATCAAAATCAATAAATCAACTCTGAGGAACTAAGATAACCCGGTACTATGTACTTGTCAAACATTTCGTACGAAAAATATTTATTATACAGAACAAAATTCACATTCTTAATTACGATGTTAATAAAAATCCAGACAAATAGGACTAATTAAAAATTATGATATGAAAAACAACGAAAATATATTTATAATAATTTTAGGTTAAGTTATTTTTTTTTTTTTTTTTTACTTTATACACATACACCTGACATGATTTATACAGAACTTAAACATTAACTTAATGAAATAATATAACACATTTCGACAGTTTCTGGTTAATAAATTAAGTTGTCACCCTAAAATATCATACATCAAGATTAGAGAAAAAAAACCTTAAAAGAATAAACATTATATTATTAATTTAGGGTTAGTAAATCTTTAACAACAATTTGCTGCAAATGTACAAATATCGGAAAACTCTTTCTCGCCTTATTCCTCTGGCAATTAATTCACAAATAATATAATAATAAGTTATGAAAGAGTAAAACAGTTCTAGTCTGTAACTCTAGGTCTATATATAATAATAATATATTTGTATAAATATAATGATTTATACATATTATGTATAAAAAAAATCGCACACAAGCCTATTTGTCATTTAATGTATACATTTAAACAGTAAAATAATAGTAAATATTGCATAAAATTTACAAAGCCATTTATATGAAACGGTTATAACCGCTTTGTGCATGCTTAAAACGCACTCATACTTTATTTTATATAATAACTACACAATGTTTACAAAACTATTATACACAATTCCTACATTCTTGACGTATCATTACCGATAAATTTATACTTGGATACTACTAACATTTAAAAAATAATAATTATCTTTAAAAGAATTAATTTTATCAGGAACCTAGAAAACATTTATACTTAAAATAAAATTATAAATAATCCTTTTTTTTTTTAATTAATTATTTGTGTTCTTTACTAATTCTTACATGAAATTACTAGGAAAATAAAACTTTAAATATATAAAAATATACCTAATCTGAGTTGAGTTTGTTCAAAGTAAATAGTAATTATAAATTATAATTATTGATCTAGGCCACTAATTCTGTGCGAAATGAGTAACTTTCTCATAATTAATCCAACAAAATAAATATAAAAATATAATAAAAAAAAAAAGAAAAAGAAACTTGGTTAAAAATTATTACAATTAAGTATAAATTAGTTTGATGGTTAAAATTTTTAAATGTTTTCTTATTATGAATAGTTATGGTAAAATTTTGTACAGAAAATGCCTTTTATAAGGCAACGGCAAGAACAGATAGGAATATAGTGTTTTTGTAATAAACCGACCCAGTATCATAAAATTAAATGAAATTTCGCCACAAAAAAAACTTTGGGATTACAAAAAAATGAATAATAATAAAATATAATATATATATACATACATATATATATATATAAATTGACAATATTCAACCTTTTCATAAATCAATGCCTACATTATTTTAAGACTAGGCACAAACATTTGATAAAAATGACATCATCATTTTGGATAAAATGTTTTACACATATATATAATGTATTATTAAAGTCAATTATTTTTATTCAAACAAAATTCCATTTTTAGTTTATTTTTTTGGAATTTTAATATAAATTGAATAATTACTAGATATTTCAAGTATGAGCAACTATATATGCCATCTTGAAAAAACAATTATCAAATTATAATTAAATATGTGAAAACCATACAATACATACACAAACAATTTTAGATTTCATTAAATAAACTTGTTGGGTCAAATACATAAAATAATGATGATGTCACTTATAACTATCAAGTTTGATAAAGATGTTTCATGGTAAACCTAATTTATACTACCTAATAAAACAAGACTATTAACACTTTTTAACTCCTTAGAAGTACCTACTTAATTAAACATAGAAGAAATAGGTTTAGGCTCGTGTGTTTTGTGGTGGCCCCAACATCATGGGTGTTAGGTGGGTTAATGGTGGTGGACCATCTGCATTATGCGGTGGAGGCCCCAAGAAGCGAGGACCATTCTTGGTAGTTGGCAATATGCTGATTTCACGAGGATCAAATCTAAAAACGTTTTAAACTATTATACAATATTTATTAATGAACATAACAATAAAAGCTTATTACTCTATCATTTTTTGAAAACAATTTAATAGTCAATATATTTTTTATTACTTATTTGTAATAATAATTAGCTAATGTAAAATTTAGTTTTTATAATTGCATTTTAACAATTGTAATACAAAACAGCTATTTAGTTTAAATCTATTTTAGTATACTGTTGATAATATTGAGCCCAAATTATTTATTTATAATAGGTAATATTAACTTTATTATATTAATGTAATATTTTACAAAATGTAACAAAAATAATATTTTAATCTTAAATCTAGTAAATTTTAAATTTGCCAACTCTATCTTTTTATTTTATACATTTATCAACTTTAACTTATACATTTAAAAAAAAATTCTATGATATTCAAATAAATATTTTTTTAATATAATATATTCAAATAAAAATAATACTTTATGTAGTTATTGTTTTTATAATTTATGTTTAGCTTATTGTATTTAATAATATTTAATATCTAATTTAAAATAGTTATGAAAATATTTTATCAAATTAATATTTTTATTTAGGTTTATCTATTAAACAAATGAGTATTCTTAGCTTTTGTTCCAATAACTTTATATAGTTATAAATTATCATAATACCTTATGCTAGAATAGTTGGTGTCTGATTGCATGTAGGAACTGTGTACTGGCTCGTGGTCAGTCGCTGCTGCTGCTGCAGCAACATTGAATCGGTGGACTTTATTGATGTGTCTGACTAAAAAGCATCCTTTCACAAAGGCTTTACCACAAAATTGACAACAATGTGCTGGTCCCAAGTCATGAGATCTAAGGTGTGTTACAAATTGGATCTTAGAGTTAAATGATAGCTGACATTGTTCGCATACAAACGGTTTTTCTGTCATATGACTCCATCTAATTACATAATATACAAATTATAAATACATTGATACTTAAAAAAGAAAATAAGAAACTCAAAATAATAATAAAAAACATACTTATGAGAAATGACATAGCTTTTAACTGCAAATGTTTTCTTGCAGATATCACACGAATAAGGACGCTCACCAGTGTGCACTCTTTTATGAATGTTTAGGCTACTCTTTTGAGAAAACTTCTTTAGGCACAAATTACATTGATAAGGCCGTTCACCGGTGTGAGTTCTCATATGAACCTGAAAAGTAATAATTGGTAGTAAAGATAAGTAAATACTTACATCAATGTATTATTAATAAACAAATCTTAACATAAAAAATATTTAAAATATTATGGTATTATGCACTTAGAAAAATTAATATTTTATTTTAGTGTGTTCTAAAATGAATCATAAAATATATTAGTTATACTGAGATTTAACATATATTAAGTGAAATTTTTAAGATAACCTAACAAAATAATTTTATAGCACAAAGGTACATACTAATGTACATCATACCAAATTTTTGTTTATCAAAACCCATTTTTCGTTGTTAGCTTTAATATTGGAGTTAAATTTATTTATTTTCAAACCTAAAACAAAGAATATTATTTGGGGAATCACGAAGGCTTTTAATGATGTTTTCATTTTAAAATTAAAAATTTTATGAAAGCTTATGTAATGCACTAATGTCCTAGATAATATTCTTACCTTAAGTTCTTTAAGTTTGATATTAGGTTAATTGACTTCAATACAAAAACAAACAACATAAAATGAGTACTGCTAACAGCAAATTTACTATGATGTACAGTCGTAAGATAGAGACAATACATGCAGGTATGACGTCTTCATATTATGAAATATGATAGCATTTAAGTGTACTATCTATCGCTGGTTTTTTTAGATTAAGCAATATACTATTATTTATTAACCACATCACTGTAGGACATTTTTTAATATATATATATACACATTAATCACTATTACTATTCTAGTCAATTTTCTTCATTTGGCAACTACATTATTATTAAAATATGCACCACATTCAACATTAATAATAATTTTTTTATTTAAAAATGTTAGTGATGAATGGTAATAAAAATATTGTTATTACAAATAACCCACACTACCTTATATTGTTAAGTCAAATAAAAAAAAACATATTTATAAAGGTGCCTAAAAACATGTACTAAAATAATCATTAATCCATAAAAAATCAAATACTGAGGGTACCAATAGTGTACTAAAACTACATACTAAATATATTACTCTCTAATAATGCAAGACACAAAAATCCAAAAAATTTTAGTTTTATTTGAGATTTAAAGGTAAAGTCTATAAGAGGCCAGTCATGTAATATGGATTAGAATGCTGGGTTGTAGGCAATAAAACAGAACAAAAGGTGATCATAGCAGAGGTGATAATTCTATGGCAGATAAGTGAATAAAATTTATTAGACAGAGTGTAGGAATAGCACAAATCGTAGAAAAATAAATTAATAAGTTGAGATAGTTAGGTCATGTTCTGAGAGATGACGTATATACAATGAGAGTAGCTATTGAAATTAATGTAGAAAGAGAAAGATATGATCAAAAAAGAGATGGATGGATAAAATAGAGATTGACACAAGAATAGCTGGTGTAAGTAAAAAAGAGGGGGACAAAATTCAAAGATGTGTAGAAAAAGGGTGACCGACTCCATATAGTTGGGAGTGAAGGGCAGAGAAAAATATTAACTGTCAAATTGAACAATGAAAATCAATTAAGTCTCTTTATGAATATATGTATACCAATGAACTTACTTCTAAATATGGTTTACGGCAAAAACAGGCTTCACATTGGGTACAACGGTAAGGTTTATTGTTTGAATGTGATTTTAGATGTACATAATATGATGAAGTTGATGCTAAAACACGTCCACATATGCGACAAGCTTGAGGTTTAGATCGAGATACCGATGTGGATGAGGGTACTGGAGTACTGGAACTATGTTGCTCATCGCCATTGACTACAATGGACAAGGGTGGACTACCACAACTGCTGTTTTGGTCGCTGATCACATTGTCAGCAACTAAACAAGGCCTTATCTGAAATCAGGAAAAGATGTAGGACCATTAGGACAGTTCCGTTAACATTCTTCGGGCGAGTGACTTATGTTTGCCCGCAATTCTTGCACCCACCTCGGAATCGACTTTGATGTTCTGCTTGTGCAGTCCAAGCTGTTGCATATACTTAACAGCGGCATCATGTTTACCCAGGTACTGTGGCTGTTGCTGCTGCAGTTCGTATTCGGTGGCCGAGAAATGCTGTTGCGTTTGCTGCATAATATCGTATGTAGTGCGCCGTCTAGCTCATCGACATGGTCAATCAACGTCCTAAACGGGGGCAGAAAAAAAAACGAAAACCGATAATGGCACGATTCATTAATATAATCGGTAACCCAAGTATAATTATTGTTAATATTATTATTATTATATTATAATAGAAACGGACGCCAATAAAAATAGATCGAACGGCACCGCACGGGACCTATGCTAAAACGCCGTATCAGCGATATGGTCACGGCGTTCGAAAGTCGACGTCCGTCGAATGTCGAACCACCGCCATCGACGATGGCAACGACAAGCGATAATACAATACGAAAACGTGCGGCACTCACCTGCTATGGTTGTCGTATACTGTTTATATACGTTAACAGCACAGTCGGTTCGGTGGAAGCCCGTTAGATTGTAGGAATTAATCAACTACGCGCATTCTCTAAACGATTATTATAATATTATTAGTTAAATAGTATTTAATTGTAATATCGGAGTAATTATTGTAACGACCAACAACAACAATAATAATAATAATAGTAATAATAATAATAATAATAATAATAAATCAAAATAACACGCGTAACAGACTTAATCGCGGTCTGCCGTCATAAAAAAATATTTATACCGTGATATACACGCATATACATATCATACATATGTAATAATAATATAATATAATATGTATATATACGCACGCATATGTGTATATATATCGCACTCGGAACGTTAACGTGATACGGGGTGTACAGGTATAAACATTATCGTAATAATATATGTTATAAACGTGAATATATGTGTACGGTGTGTACGTATAGGTAACTGAAGAAGAAAGGAATGCGGCGGCGGCGGCGGCGGTGGTGGCGGCGGCGGCGGCGGCGGTATGGTACCTATGTAGTTTCCGATGGTTTCCGAACGGGGAAAACGAGAAGAAAAAAAAGTGTATAATGTATAAATGTAGAAAGAGAAAGAGGAGAGAGAAAAAAAAGAAGCCAATCGGCGGCGCTGCCGGCGGTGCGGCACCGGGTCCTCGCCGAAAGCGTCTCCAAATAGCGTCCGGGGAGCGTGGGGGACGTCGTACACGTCTTGTCTATGGACGTTGTTTCTGTCTTCCAACATTATTCGACCGATGGACAATGATCATTACGATATTATTATTATTTATAAATAATTATTATTGTTCGTTTAATTATCACGATTTACGTCGTCGTTATTTTTACAATATTTATAATTATTATAAATATGTCCGGTGATAATAATCGTATATTTATATAATTAATATTTGTCATTTTCCCCAGCGCATAGTAGGAAGACCGATTCGTATATTATAATAGCACCACGGAAATAATTCCGTCGGGAAATACGCTTTTCGAAACTTTGGAAGCTTATAATATCCTCGAATTACACGAGGCTTAGATTTAATGTATGATTTGTTTATAAGTCAATCGCAATCATGAATCCGCGACTCGTCTACAGTCCGCGTTTTTCAATTCGTAAAAATATTACAGAATACAGATAATAATAACCCGACTGCGTCTGTAGCCAGTCTTGGCGTCGTTTTGTAACAATTGTATTTTCACTGTTACATATTTGTGTTCAAACAATACAAAAAAATATAGTGGAAATTAAAAACGTCTATACGCTCGCGCGGAGACGCTTAATACCCGTTCCCGTGTCAATCGCCTTGGAAGAAACAATTACCATGGAACGCGTTTATTGTTTTTAAGGTTATAATGACGATAATGGAGCGATATTTAAATTTTTCATTTAAAAGTGAGTGTACAACAGTCCTCTCGTTCACTCTTCAATTTCATTTTCTCGATTTATAATAAATACAAACTATTACATTAAAATTTACTTTAGTTGCCTATAATTTGAAGTATATTTTGAGAGCCGTACTTTAACTAGCAATGTTATATTATTATGAGAATTGAATCTCGAGTTGGCGGCCATAGCTGGTAAGCGTAGACAGCGATTTCTTGTTATAATACTTCATTCGGGTATGTATAATACATGTATCACTTATTAGGTTAACTATTTACCTGTAGTATTATAAGTATTATTATTCTACTTCTTCTCCCAATCACCACCAGCCGGGTTAAGCTAACCCATCGGGGGTTTGACTGGTTTGAGAACCACCATTCAACTGATAAAATTGTAATAGGTACATTCATTAGGTAACCTGTCGGCTGCCTTATACCCAAATAAGCCAAATATAATCTCAAAAATAGTTATTAAACCTTATTGTTAATTGTTATACAAAAATAATTTCACCATCGTTCTTAACTTGTTAAACTAAGGATTCCAAAAAAAAAAATTAGTTAATTAAAGGTGGAATAAATTAAGGCGATTTGCGTATACTTAAAACAGAAAATTGTGAAGTTTTGAAGGCTATAACTTTAAACCTAATGATTTCTGCTTAATTATTTGTTTTTTCCATTGTTTTTAACTTGTTGAAATACATATATATCAAAAATAAATAAATATAGGGCAACTTAAGTGAATTTATTTTTTTTATTGAACCATTAAATTAATTAATTTTTCATCCAAATATATAATTAATCAATGACTAGGCATATATTAATGTGGAATATTACACCTTTTTGGGTGTCCTCAATGTTTGGACACTTATACATAGGTATATATATATTTTTTTTTAATGAGATAAATAACCGCTGTGCTGTACAGTAGGTATAGGACTGTCGAGTATACCGCGGTGTGTCTGGTCATTGAGTAGGTCACTATAATAGTATAATGGTTAATGAAGTGATGTCAATTTGAATTCGATGATAAATCATGCGTATGAAAAACGATTCTGAGCGGAAATGATCTTTCAACCTTTAATTAAAAACTATGTTTTTTTTATTAATTAATATTGCTATTGATAATAATTTATTTTAAAATTAGAAATACGGCAGGTGGAATTAATTTTTTCCAATAATATAGGTATATTGAAAGAACGTAACACTCGCATGTGTTGTCTCCGTCTTAAACAAGTGCTTAACATGAAAAATTTACGCTCAGCAGATCACATTTAGCTCCGTTAGTTAAAATATTAGAGTGAATCGACCTATTATGAAACTTGTTGGTATAAACATTATATTTGTGTACGTATGTTGGTTTTTACGATAATTCAATTTTTAACAAATTAAGCGTGTATTATATACAGTAAATTAATAATTCTCATAACTCGATTAAAAATTGAATAGCAAAAAACCAACATAAGATATTGTTCTTACCATCAATTTTCATAATAGGGTTGATGGTCGATTCACTCGTAATATTTAAACTAACGGAGCTAAACGTGATCTGCTGAGAGTAAATTTACTATGTTACGCATTTGTACGACGGAGACAACGCACGCGGGTGTTGCATTTTCTTAAATGTTTCAAGTACCAATACATTTTTGGTATAATCGCCGTTTAGCTACCACGTGATTTTTTTTTATTGAAACACATCTATTTCACGAATTAAGAATGATGGCTTTTGTTGGTTTTCCTCAATAATTTTGAAAAATAATAGTCATTTTTAATTTTAACCTCTCAAAAGTATCAGTAGATATAATTTTTAATAAAAAACAATTTTCAAAATCAAAAATTGAAGCATTTTTTTATTACATTAATTGTATGCACACAGAAAAAATGTTCAATACATTTATTAAAATGAATTCAAGTTTGCTCTGATTCTATAAATGTTTCAGTCATTATATACATATGCTTATATATATAATCAGTGGCGTATTTAGAGGCGGTGCAAGGAAGGCAATTCTTCCGGGCAGCACGTTTTGGAGGGCAGTAAATTTAACTGGAAGCTTTTTTTTTTTGTTTTAAACAGGTTTATAATGTTTCACTATTTCGTAAATAAATGAATAAATTTTACAATTTTCTTTAATTATGTTGTTATCATGGGTACTATTGAGAGTACTACGATATTCAACATTTCAGAGCACTGAATAGACTTATAATTTTTATGTTACACGATACTATTACTATATCACATGTGTTGAAAGTTTATTTATAGATAAGAAAAATTGTTATTATAAAAAACAGGTGAGAGGAATAGAGCATACAAAAAATGTGTACCCTGCAGGGCAGAAAAATCTTAAATACTGCTTATAATAATATTTTTATTTGTAATTGCATACATCTAAACAGTTATTGGAATCAAAAAAATTCTAAATTATATTAGTTTTTTAAATATTTTTATTATGACTTTATAATAAGAGATTCGTATCAAAACAAATTTATATAAGTATATTATATTATAATTTGGCACTTTTTACTTATGTATTTCATTCGTTAATCCCAAAGTTGAGTTTATTAATTGCCTACATAATTATTTACACGGTGATTTCTGTCAAATAAATTGTATGCTAATATCACTAAGGAGCTTATTCGTAAACAAAGGTAAATACTTACTCAACATTAAAAAAAGATTTATTAAAATTAAAATTTATGTTCCATTATATAAATAATTCATATAATCAATATCAAATTAAATTAAGCTGATATTGGTCTTAATAGACATTGTTTCAATTGTTCCAGAAAATGTTCTTCCAAAATCATTAATAAATACCTTAAATATTCTAACCAAAAAATAAATATTGTTTTTTTGTATTAAAATCAATAGTAGATTTTCGTAAGTATAGGTAGGTAAGGTTACCTAAACCCCCTTATCCCAGCTCGGGTTATGAGCGTCTTACCTTGGCTTGGTGCTTAATCTTGTAAAAATCGGAAGTAAGGAAGCTCGCCAATACTCGTAAAATACTACAATACAAATTCGAAATGTTATTGCATAGTTACATCGATACCACTACCTACATAAGCAATAGAGGAAGTCATGAAAATAGTTTGATTGAGAATCGTTAAGAACGCGGATCAAATGGCTGCTGACGACGAATATTTTTTAAATGATCGACGAAAATTATAATGGCTTATTTACTGTTGAAAATGTAATGGTCACTTACGAAGAGCGACGGATTTATAACTAACTAACCTAATTGTTGTATAATGATATCTGTCCACGCCCCACGGTTGTAACACATTATATTGTATTTGTATGCATGGCGAGTCTGTATTAACCACGATATTTTCCTATGAATATTCTATCTTAAAAAAACAGTTTCCGTCTATAATAAAAATAAAATTCTCACTTTTGTAAAAAGTTTTGGGTTCATCAAGTATAAGAGAACATCATCCTTTAAGTTATAACTATAAAAAAAGTCTTTACCGAATAGGCCACCTACATGCTGCACTATTGCAAACTTCTAAATGTTAAGTGTTTATTAATAAATAACCATATTAATTCATTATCAAGTTTCATATTCATTGTATAATAAACTAAATCTATAATTTTATATTTTTATCATATATATAATCTACATCTTCATACATAACATGTTGTAATATTGCCCAATTGCCAATGGCCCTAATGCCATTATAACATTGACCTTTATAATAACAATAATAATAAAAAAAAAATCAATATCATCTATTTATATATTTTGTACACCTATCAACATTCAACATGTATAAAAAATATTTTAAATATTTTGTATAAGACCATATAAAATTTAAATTATAGATTGAGATTTAAAAATCAAGATACAACAATGGAATAACTGACTATCATAGATGATAAAAATAATGATGATATATAGAAACATTAGAATTGCAATAATTGCATGTGCCAGTAAACACATTTTTTACACATTTTTCAAAAACAAAATTTTAATATTTGGTCTATTTAAATAACTATCCTAAATTTTATAATATTGATTTAAGGACTACAGCTAAAACTATTTAATAGTAGCTGTACGGCGTCTTACTATGAACAATCTCAAAAAAAGAATTTCTATATTATGTAGCATAGATAAGTAGTTTTTATTATGTATCAATATACGTATCATTGTATTAATAAAAAACTACCTACAAGATTAAAATTATATTCAAGTAACTGGATATGTATATAATTTTACTATTATAAATTACAATGTACAATACATTTACACGTAATTATATTGTTTAAGTAATAATTATTAAATATAGATATTATTAATTACGATGACATGTAATATTTGTCATCAGCTCATCACTGATGAATGATGATATTTTTATTCAAACAGTAAAACATACAAGTATTATATTTGTATACAAAAAACCAAAAGATCAAGGCGTCTTATTTGTAAAGTGCGCTGATGTTCTGAAAATTGGCTAAGTCAAGTGAATGGTTTATTGCACTCATCACATGGGTATGGATACTTTCCATTGTGCACCAATGACTCTTTAGACCGATTTACAGTTTTATACCAATTTATGTATTTATTGATAATTTTTTTGGTGTATCCGAGTCTATATTTTTCTAGTGGAATGTGGAAAACAAAAAGACACATTTTTTTTTTTGCATTACTAGAAATATATAAACTTGGATACACCAAAAAAAAAACATCGCTAACAAAGTAATTAGTAGGACTCGGATTTTAAAGCATATTATGCTTCTTTTTTATGTATAAGATATAAATCTAATTTTTATGTATAAATTCGTATCACACCATTCTGATTCCCAATAAATCAATTTATTTTTGCTTATTTCCGGTTTTTTTTTTTTTTATGTAAATGCTTTTTTTGTATTTTTCAGTTATTTCAGCTGTAGAATTTTTATACTTATATGTTTATTATGCTACTGTATTAAAAAAAAAAAAATGAATTAATAAGAAACGTAAAAACCCAGAATGCGGACTAAATGGTTATATTGTTTTCGTTATCGGCTTGTTTATTAAAAGTATTAAACATATAGAATATCGATCTACATATTATAGCAGCAGTACCTATACGGTCAGTATGCCTACAACATCGATATCGACCATTTCAAAATTTAAGATTAATAGTGTTGTAATTTTAAACTTTTTGTATAAAGTATGCATCGAACAATTCAGTGGATTTCTATGAATAAAAATATACCTTCGGACAATATAGAGTTAATTTTACCAGTCACCACTGAAATACATGGTAAGTAATTAATTCATTTTTTAATTTAAATTAATTTTTCAAATTTTTTTATTCATTTTTATAACTAGGTAATTCGTGTTAATTTTTAATCGTTTTTTTTTTGCTTTTTTTTGAAAATAAATATACCAGCTATTACTCTTTTTTTTAAAAAAAAAAATAATCGTGTGCTTTTAAGTTGCTTATTATGCTTTAAAAAATCCGAGCCCTAGTAATTAGTACGAAACTGTAAATCGGAATTTCGTAGTCGTCGTCGATGTCTTCTCCTGCATCTTCATCATAAAAACTGCAATTATAATGAAAAAAAAATTGATATAAATAATCATATTTTGTCTATAGTTCTGATGATTTTATTTTGATTGTGATCATTATAATGATTTTTTTTATTCTTTAGTTAATAGTTTTATTGTTTATAGTCATTCTGATGCCAAATCGCACTTTAAAACATTACAGCAGGCATATTATAATAACGAATAAATTGATTAAATTTGAATTAATTTATGCCCATTTATACAGCTACAAGTTTCGCGGATTTGTGGTTATAGCTGCAAAAGTATTATATATAATATGTATTAGTATCATAACTTTTATAAAGTTTTTGTCACCGCTATAATTTCAATATTGTTTTGTTTTTATAATATAAAACTACGAAAACTTCAAAAATATTGATAGACGGACAATCCATTTTTTTTAATTAATATAGTTTTAATTGCAGCATTAAAATTAAAATGATTGTACAATTTTATGTGTATACTTCAATGTAGTAGCAAACTCACTTGGCTGATACTTCTGCCGTAACAGTCTCGTCCATTACCGCCGACGGCCGTATGGTTTGGGCAGGCATCGGGTTCAGCGTCGGCGACTGCGGTTGTGCGGTCGTGCCGATGACCAGCCAGATGTTCACTGCTGCTGGATAGGGCTCGGTGACTGCGGCCGTACGGTCGTGGTGTGGTGACAGCCAGCCTCAGTGTCGACAGCGGCTGATGTATAAGGCTCGGTGGCCGCAGTAGTAGTGATGTTGCCACGGTATCTGCAGTCGAATCCAAAAGTTTGATGGGACCTCTGACAGTCTGTCAGTGATCAAGACGGGAATGGCAACGGCGGCGGGCGGTCACTCGAACAATGCCCGCAAATACAGGACGACGACGCGTCGCACAACCGCTTTGTCGTGGACATTAAACATGTCGTACGTCTATATGAGAAGTGAGTCGTACTAATCTAATTATTTTAATAATTTTTGACTGTATTTGTATGAATCACGAAAATATATAATAATTTATCATAATATGACATTGTTTGGTGCAAGTATGCGATAATGATATTATAATATAACCGTGTTAAATATGCACATTGATCAGAGTTATTGATTTTATAAGTTATATTACCTATGCGCGAACGATACGAAATTTTTAACAGCAACCAATTATATACGAAATAATATTATCATTATGGTTTTGTATTGGTGCTCGTGTATAGTTCATGTTAAACAATATTATTTTAATATCTTACTTTTCCTTAAGTGGCATACCCAGGATGTTAGTATAGTTGTGTCTCCAGATTCAATAATTGGAATGCAGTAAGCCTTCTTGTCAAATTGTTCAAAAATCGTTGATAATTATTGACATTGGCATATTATTAGATAACTATAAATACTTATACATAAAATATTGTTATTAGCATATTTGCAGATATTTTTAATTTTTTTTTTTTTAAATTTCACATTATCGAATAGTATCAATTACCAACAAATACTGATTTATATATTATAGGTACACCGCATATTATGTCGGTGATTTGTCTTTAAACTGAAGTACACTTAAATAGAGGTAGGTACATTAGTAGAATGCCATATTTTATATTTTTTCATATTTTTTCTGGCTGAAAATGGGTTATTCAGTATACTGCTGCAAAGGCGAATTCTCCTAGCATGCTCAGCATGCGCCATATGCTTAAAAGTACAAACAAAATTATTAATTAGTATAAATACAAAATTATTTTATCATCAATAATATAATACGTATTTTTTATTTTTCATAGTATATGACAAAAATATCATCTAAACAGATGAAATTATGTTATACTTGTCTGTGTTTATTTTGATCGTAACATTTATTAGCAGAGCATGCGATAGCTGTGTACGCAAGGTATTGCAACGCTTGTTATTCCGTGAAATATTGTTTATTCTGAGACTCACTCCACCATCAGCCACGGTACTATACACCTAGGGGCTAGGGCATACGCTCAATGTGTTGCGCTTTACCAATGATTTATATAATTTACGTGTACGAGTGTGTGACAATTATTGTATTAATTTTTATAAATTTATAATTAAATGAAAATTTCCGTATTTTTTATCAATTATAAATCAAATAGAACTATAAATTATACCTAATGCATTATTAAAAATGAGCATGCCCATACTCCGGACTCCGGAGACAGCAATCGCCACTGGATATAGGTACAGCTAGTACAATATAGCTAATATAATTTATTACATTAAAATACTTTTACATTTTTGAGTAAAACTAAAACTTCGCTGAACCTTGCATACTATATATACCTATATACATAAAAGGAACGTCGTAGTATCGTTTAGAACAATAATAATATGGAATATCTCAGAATTTAAAATCAAAAACTACGAAAAACTGTTTTTTTGAAAAAATCACATTATGTACAATACTTGGAGAAGGAATGTAATTTCAGTTTCAAAATTCCACATTTATGATCTTTTGTGTTGCCTTATTAATGTACAATAATAAAAACGTTAAAAATGTCGAATTTTTTTTTTTTATTATGTTCGGGGCCACTTGTTGTCACTATTTTTTCTAAAAAAACTAGTCATTCCTATTTTTCACAGTGTCAAATTCAACCCATCATATAACAAAGGCACTATATACATAAAAGGAACGTCGCAGTATCGTTTAGAACAATAATAATATGGAATATATCAGAATTTAAAATCAAAAACTACGAAAAACTGTTTTTTTGAAAAAATCACATTATGTACAATACTTAGAGAAGGAGTGAGATTTCAGTTTCAAAATTCCATATTTATGATCTATTGCGTTGCCTTATAAAAATACATTCATAAAAACGTTAAAAATGTCAAATTAATTTTTTTTTTTCACAGTGTCAAATTCAACCCATCATATAACAAAGGCACTATATACATAAAAGGAACGTCGCAGTATCGTTTAGAACAATAATAATATGGAATATCTCAAAATTTGAAGTCAAAAACTACGAAAAACTGTTTTTTTGAAAAAATCACATTATGTACAATACTTGGAGAAAAGTAAGATTTCAGTTTCAAAATTCCATATTTATGATCTTTTGCGTTGCCTTATTAATGTACTATCATAAAAACGTTAAAAATTTCAAATTTATTTTTTTTATTCTGTTCGGAGCCACTTGTTGTCAGTTTTTTCTAAAAAAACTAGTTTTTCCTATTTTTCACTGTTTCAATTTCAAACCATCATATCACAAACGCACTAGGTACTGCATGCAGTTAAAAGTTTGTCACAATATTATATGAAATAATCATTGTATATTATCCTGATATACGTCAGTGCAAAAAATCTATTAAGATAAAAAATCTTTTTTCCTAATGAGTAATGAGATATTATAATATTTCAATATTCAATATCTAAATATATCACTATCTACCGTGTTGTGCGCATTAACTATAGGTACCTAACAATATTGGTTCACACAAGAAGTTAAACAATATAAAGATTTTAATGAGGATGTCTGTCTTAATTATATTTTTGATCCATTTTTAAGGATTATTAATTATTATCCTTAGCTTATTCGAATTTTGAACTGGGTGCATAAAATTTTCAAAAAGAAATATATCTATTAAATAATCTACAACCAAAAAGGAGGTTTTCATTTGAAAAATAACTGGTATAGTTTGTATTTCCATTGGAAACTCTATAAGTAGTACAAACAATTTGAGAATTTTAAAATATATTTAAAATTTCCAAAACTAGAATTTAAACATATTCATTATAAAATGAAGAAACAAAAGGGAAATGGCGAATGAGCTTCATATTATTGCTCCACGAATTACCCTGTATAAATATATAATAATTATTAATAATACACAATAAATAAATATATAATAGACGAAAAATCGTATTGTCCAAACGGCTGTGTGGATAAAGTGTTGTTATTGTATATATGTATATAGTGATCCGGCCAGGGTGGTGGGAGTAGGACTAGCGAGCCTTGCACGATGCGCGTTACATGCGCACGTAATGTATTATTTTGCGAGAGTCTTGCGCCTGCCACTGCACAATATGGGTAATATAATAAAATACGATATATACATAAAACAATTATTATTATTATTACGATTATTACTATTATACAAAGCGCATATAATATTATATATAATAGGAACACGCCGCGCGGTTCTATCGTAGAACGGTCAGTGGCGTTCCGCCGCAAGTGTCAGACAGCGGCGTAGCATGATTCGCAGCAGTAGCAGTGCCTACACGATAATATTATTATACCTATAATAGGACCCGTTGCAGCCAACCCGAACAATACCGTCGCCGTCGTCCGAATACCGCGGTTATCGTAACGTATATAATAATAATAAATTATAATATAATATATACCAAGTATATTATTATACATATTATATATATAATATTATGACGTTACCGTCACGATACTCGACTATGGAAACTTCGTCGTCGTCTGCGAAGCGGTCCGCGGCCGTCGTGACTTCCGCGTTACACTGCTGGTCGTACACAGAAACGGAGCGCCAGCATCTATTCAGGGTGTCCCGGTTGTTCATCACCTCTTATTACATATACGTCACGTACTACGGGCTGTTTGTATTGGACCTAAACAGCGTTGATCATCCCACGTGGGGTGATCTAGGTTCCAACTGGTGGTGGAAATGCGTCTCCGTGTGGAATCTGGTAAGATACTACTGCTGCGATATAGTGGTGTAGTTTACTCATTTACTATTTAATTTATTATCTCAATATATATTAAAAAAAATATATTGTCCTAACTAAAAAAGTTATGATTTTGATGACCGCTTACCATATGACAATAATAGATACCAAGCTAATATATATTTGCTACACAACACAACACCGCGAAGAAAATTAATAATAGATATTTATGTAATACCTTCATTATAACGTAATCACGCTAACATTGTAAATAGGCCCTAAAAACTATAAAAAGATGTTAAAATATGCACTTAACAATTTCATGTTTTGCTCACAACGTTATGAGACATTTAAACGTATGGCGTAGCATAGCAATGATTACTAAAATAAAATATATGTTAATGCATTTCAAAATATGTATGTAACTTATAATGTAATTAATATAGGCTTTGTTTTGAATACTATTACAAAATAATAAAAGCTATGAAAACGAATATGTATTAAGTTTTTAAGTAATGGGTATAATATATGACATAATATGTTTTATTAAATTAAAATTAATTTAGGTAGTTTATTTTTATTTATGATTAATAATCTTTAATACCTAGATATATTAACATAAAATATTTAAATAGTTATTTAATAATAAAAGGTATAGGTACATAATAATAATATAATTAATAACAAAAAAACAAATAGTATATTAGTAAATATACTAACTAGTCTTTTATTATTCAGTGGAAAAAAAAATGATTAAATTAAAATTATCGAAATTATTTAACTCGATAAGTAATTATATTATAATAATCAGGATAGACAATTTTTTACTTAACATAAAATATAAAATTATATAATTTACTTTATTTTTCGTAGGTACCATAAGGTAGGTATATACTATAAAGTATCGTATTATTCGTATTTTAACAAAATATTCATATTAATTCATGTTTTTATATCATATTATGTATAAATTTCAATTAATTGTAACTGATTTATTCTCTCTATTAAAACTTATCTTAATATAGGTAACACAATATTTTTTTTAATATTCACTTTATAGTTTTATTTACTTGGTGTACACTAAAAAAATATTCATAGCATAGGAAATAAATCCATAATCAAATTTGTATTTAATCTTTTATTATCCCTGTCATTGGTGAAACGTAACTAATATAATTGCAACAATTTATGTCACAATTTGTATATTGTATTATTGTCGTTAATTAATGATGTCTCTTAAGGTAAAATTTAATTCGTATAAATATTACAATATAAAAAGCCTCACCACGTTATATTTACGTCACGTTATGTGTATTGTTCTTTTTTTAAACAATATACTAATATGTAATAATACTGATTATTTTTTCTAGTCGATAAAAACAATCCTTTAAATAGAAATATTAACAATATTTAAAAAAATTAAATTTATTAGCCATATCAATAAATTTTACATTAATTTATTATTTTTCACACAAAATTCCGTGTAGCAAAATGTTTAATACTCGTAAAAATATACAAATTCAATACATATATTATTAATTATAATGCACTGAATGATAACTGTATTTAATTATTTTTATTTAACAACCTATTAATTATAGTTATTATATGTTACAGAGACTAAGTTTCATTTGAAAATAATATATATAATGCTATATTCATCGTTTTCTGTAATTAATTTAATATTTATTGTATTTGACACCGTAACAATGTCAAAAATGAATATTTATGTACTGTATTACCGCATTGATGTATGTATATAAGATTAATAAATTTAGAGTCAAACGTAATAGACAAAAAAAAAAAAAAATGCAAGCTATCCGTACATATACACAGAACGGTTATTCGCTGACTGTACGTCCGGCTTTGTAGCTTATAACCAGCTAAAGTAGGTGACCAAACGAAATGAAAAAAAAAATTATAATAATCAAGCAATATCAGCAATATTTGTTCTATACGTATAAAATAACGGAATGGAGTTTAAAATGTATACTAAATAATCTGATATATTTTAATAATTGTGCTTGATTCCATTTTAATTAAAACAAATACTATATTATACTTATTATCTTTATTTACGATAATAAGATAATCTTTTTTCAATATTATTACTAATTAATAATTACCACGATAATTAATTTTTACAATAAATGTACCTATTTAAAAAAATAGTAAAATATATATTTTTTCAAAAATATTATTTTTATATTATTTCAGATTATGTTAGATATTATATTTATTTCCAAAAAAGTTAATACATTTTTAGAAATGAATCGTTACTTCACTTATAAAAGAACCATGGTGCACCATGTATTTTACTATTATAATTAATGATTTAAAACATTGTGAATATGATGCAGTATAATTTTCTGATCTATACTTAATTAACACGTTGAATGGCATATATTGTCGACATCATAAACATTTTCCTAGTTACCAGTGTTAATTTGCAGTCGACTAATAAAGTGTTAATGTTGATGGTTCATAATTTTGACTAGCCGTGATGTGATTGTGTTTTGGATTTATTGTATCTAGGCAATTAGGCACTGTCTCAAGAATCTAATAAGGACATAATTGGTTTTTACTTTTTGTATATTCTTTTATGTTGATATTTATTTTTCCCAAAATGACGATGATTACGATGTATAATAAATTGTCTTTGATTGTAATGATTATAATTAGGTACCAGGTACGGATCCCGGGGGAGGGGATAAGATAAGCTTCATCAATTGTTTTTTTTTACAAACTACAAATGTATACAAGATACAATAATTATCAATTAAATAATAATCATCATTTAAATTTATTTTTACGCATGAAAAATTACTAAAAGGTATTTTGAGTTACTTAACTTATTCAAAGTTTAAAATAATTATTTTATTACTGGCATGATGGACACATTTATTACTTTATTAGTTATTATTCTGAAATTTCAATAAAAAATTATATTTTTAAAATACCTGTAGTCTAGTGATACTATAATATAGTCTATAAACCAGCTGCTTTCCTAAGGGCTATCTTAAATAAATTCAAGATTTTTAATTAAGTTTCAAACATTTTTATTTGCATGGATTTAATTCCATTTTTATATGTATATACATTTAAAAACTCCATTTTAAGTGCTTAATTATGACTAATATACCTATAAATATGTAATATTTTTGTTTTATAATACGTGTAAATATAAATGTGTCATTTGCGCGGTGAACGGTTCGACCCAGACTCTATTTCATTATTATCATCGAAGATTATAATACTATAATTTTTTTATAAAAACGTTTATCAAACTTTATAAATAATATTGCTTTCGATAGTTTCAAAAATTTAATATCTCGCCTTGACAATAATTATCATTAAAGCAATTCCTAATAATCTACGATGATGTTGTAATAACCGATTTATTTTAATTGTCGTCTAAAAATTTGAGGTATTTTATATGTTCCCTAGGAAATGCAATTATTTCCTAATTTTTAAAATATAAATAGTAATATATTTATATATATACAAATATAGTACGTCTTATCATGTACACTATAATATAATGTATGATGTATGTTACCGATTCTGATATTATCTATAAATACATTATGTATCATAATATCATGTGCGATGTATTACGAAATATACCTATACTATCTGTTTTAAAAATTTGCATATTATACAGTATTTTCATATCATAAATGTACAATGTACATGGCTATATTAATCATATTGTGTATGTAAATATATTTAATAATATATATAAATTTTATTATTATTATAATTCATAACAATAAAATATAAGTGGAAAATTCATTTTATTTTTTTATTATTTATTATTATTTTGTTAATCTTTCTAACAAATTGCATTAAATTTTCTTTTTTAATTTCAATCAATCTACAGTTTTTACAAATGGATACAATAAGTATATTATAAGTGACGTGCGATGACTTTTATTTATTTAATACATTAGAAGACTTGGTGTCATGGGGGGAAAAGTACTAAATGAAATGAAGGCACTTTGGCATGAATTTATGTACTTATGGGGCTTAAATTAAATTAGGTCTCAAGGCCATTCTAGTATGTGTCTTCTGAGAGGTTTCCGGGAATAGATTTAAAATTGAATTATAATTTTTTTTTAACTAAATCTATTTATTTCTAATACCTTTTATAATCAATTTTTTTAATTTTAAATCAGCAGCAACTATATACCTAAACTTTATTTTTCATACAAATCTTAGTTTTTTTAATTTGTGTGTAATAAAATAATTTTCCTTGTATTAGTGTTAAATTTAATTATATACAATAATTTTTTTTTTTTTTTACAGATATTGCAAGTTGCTTACTTTATTTATTGCACAGTATTCATAGATTATGCTGATTCTGGTCCTGGAAAGTCATGGATAAAACCACGGCTGCAACAAAATAAGAAAATAAGAGATTTCATATTTGTCAGCCTTGTATTTCCAGTAACAATTGTGAGTATCATTTATAATTTAACTGATCATTTAAAATTTTATATGGAATTTATAGAAGAATTTTTTTTAATGAAAAATTTTTATTTGTATACATGTGTTTAATTGTTTAGTTATAATATATATGCATTATACATACCAATAAAATATTTGAAATAATTTTAATAATAAATTATAATGAAATGTAGCTGATACTATTTTAATCATCATAAATACAATTACCTTGTTATTAGATAACCTATATAATATGTTTTAAATGGTATTGATGAATGAAAGATAAAATTTAAAGTTTCATAAATGTGTAATTTTTTATGAATTTTATGATTTAAGACTACAAATATTGAAGTATTGTTGTATAACACTCTTATTTTTTTTTTTAAATAATTCAAGGTTCATGCGATTGATGGTTGTTAGTTTACTAATTTAAATGATATATTTAAAGAAAAAATTCTACACGCACTTACTTTAAACTTTTCATTACCTATACAAATTAACCTTCAATATTTTATTGAATATTCTACATTTATTATTTCCGTTTTTGTCAATTAAATATTAAAAATAATGAATAATACTTCTAAGTTCTTGTCATATGTCCATATATCCATATAAAATTTCCTATAGGTTAAAAAAGTTATAAGTATTTTTAATACAATAAAAATCTCAAATCAAACTGTTTTAAAATTCTTTTTCTCTTATAAATTATAATAGTTGAAATCTAAATGGATTTTTATGCACAGTGATTGTATCTTTGCGATAAATTCGCCGATAATATAAAATAACGAATAATGATGATATTATAGGAATAATCCACAAACACACACACATATTACATTTATACGTAATACGTATGTAGATACAGGACATTTTTTCAGAATAATAGACTCATTTTTATGAATTATGTTTTTAGATAGGTAATGCATTTTTTCAGAATTTTGAATTATATTAATTCATAAGACCACATTCTCAAATTCTGCTTAGATTTTTTAATATTATAAGATATATTATTATATTCTAAGAATTACAATAAATTTGTTAGGTTATTAATATTAGCTCAATTAAATATAAATTATTAATAAAGTAAGTATCATTATTGTTTAATAACATATAATATGGGATTCCAAATTTCACTAGCAATCTATTAATATTATTATACAACTATATAATATTATGTAGGATGTATGCGTTATGTTCTGGGCGATCTGTGCGGTGAACAAGCCGCTGTTGTTTCCAAACGAAATGAACAATTGGATACCGGACTGGTACAACCACGCAGTGCACACCAATCCGATTGTGTTAACGTTGTTCGATATGGCCACCACCAAGCACCGTCTGCCCAAACTGATCGAATCTACGGCCGGGTTGTTTATGCTGTCCGGTTCATACGTCACATGGTAAATATGACCATCAATAATATCAATTACCAATCGTATATTTTATTTCAATATACCTGTTAATTGTTAGTTGTTACGGTGATTGTATAAAATAATTAAATAATCGCAAATAAAAAACAAAATTATAAATAACGCTGAAAAACAATCCATATAATTTATACACTATAATATTCAAATATAGACAAATTAAATGCGATTAATTATTGCGAACAATGTGCGTGCATATTTTCAAGGGTAAACACAACTTATAAATTGTACATGAGATAAATATACATTATATAAAACGCAAAAGAAGATATACGGTTTTAATTTATATTTTTTTATTTTGTAATGACACTTTTGATTAACAATTCCGTTTTCAATCCGCATTATACGGACAATAACATATAATTACCCATGTAGGTACTTATCTTTTATTCCATTACTTTCCATGCTTGAGAAACATTATAGTTGACTTGAATGAAATGGTGTAATGTAGTTCGACCGTGATTGCATATACATAGAAATAATTTGTACTTAAATAGTACGAACACATTTATGTTATAGGTTACTATAACTATATAAATAATTATTTAAGTACCTATTAGTACAAGTATTGTTAGTATTAGTAGATGTTTAGGTTCTTTGACTGTATTTTTATAAATGATAATTAATATATTATAAACATTATCTAAATAGTATATTTTAAAATAAAAATAATCCATCTTAAATTTCAACATCGATTTCTTTTAGTAAAATGTATAGTTTATATTTATTGTATTTTTGCCTTTTGGATATAACCTAAAAGATTGTATTTGTGCCAAATTAATTTAAGTTTATATTAACTTTAAATTAAATACAAGGAACATTAGTCAGCTTGGGCGCTTGTTAATTGGTAATAACCTTTAGATAAAGAATAATAATCTAAACTATTATTTCTCAATAATAAGCAATATCGATTACCTATTTATAATTGGGTCAAGAGCATAAAAACTTTTATAAATCATAAGAACAAATCTATTTAAAATAGGTTATTGTAGTTTGAACTCTTGAAGTTTAAACTTTAAAATATCTCTTGTATCCTAAATAATCCAAATAGTACTGTTTATATTGATTAAATAACATTGAAAGTATCCTAAAAATATAGTATTATATAGATGAACACACATTTTTATCGATTTCATATTATATCGTATGAATGTATGTATAATTTTTACAATGATCTGTGTTTTTTTCTTTGAATCTCTTTTTTTACAATGGCAAAAATACATCGATTTTAAACTTTCTGGGAGGAAGAAAAATAATTTTCCAGTTTATTCCTTAAAATTGGGAAAAATTAATTATGGAAAAACTGGAATCCAGTTTTTAACAAAATCAATATTCTTTATTCAAAAACAAAAATTGTGGATACTTCAAAATATTTAAATTAGAATATTTTCTTTTCAAAGTATTATTCTTCAAAATATTTTTACCATTTTTGGGCTATTGCTATTTATAGATAGTGATAAGTCGATATTTACTCAAATTGTATAACATAAATAAATGTAATGTTTTATGAGATATTGATTTAAAATATCTTATTATTAATAATAAAATAAATTACTCTACTTAAAATGGCAATATAAATATAACATAAATTATAATTACCTACTTAGCGTTAGTAGCATAAGCTAACGAACCATCTTCGCTTAAAATCATTTTTTATATGCTATAATTATTTATCGTTAAATTCAAATTTAATACATATAAACTTGATTTACTGAATGTTAATAGGTACACTCGAAATCTACTATACATTAGAGCAGTTTTATTATGTATATTTTGTATATATTATTTTTACTTTTTTTTTCTGTTCGCAACCGACAATCGGGAGGGGACCACTTTCGCATTGTTTCCTCCCGGATATATTATTATACTTAAAATATTCTAAAACGACTAAAACCTTAGGCGCAGATAAAAAAAAAATTTAATTTTAAAAGTTAAAATGTTTTTATTTTTATTATATTAATTGAAAACTCTTTTTAGTAGTATATATACAATATAGAATATTAATATAGATACTATATTGAATAATTAGTGCGAGTTAGATTTTCTCAAAAACATTTTTTTTTTTGATATTGAGCGTATAGTAATGAATGAATTGATTCTACAAATATGTATAGTATTTTTCGTTAAATTTAGCGTGTCTATAAACATATTTTCTCTAGTAGAAAAAATACTCTAATTATCAACTTCAATGAAGGTTTCTTGTATCAAATTGAATCCAGTTGTACATTGTGAGATCGAAAATTCTGAGTACTTTTAAAATTATCGGGTTAAACTAAAATACAAACACTTGTTAAAATATTAATAGTATTCTTAAAATAAATGTTTGGTAACCTTGGTTACTTAAAAGGCTACACCGTCTTCACTTAAAATCGTTTTTCATCATATTATACAATGATTTATCATTGAATTAAAATTTAACACATCATTACCTACAGTAACTACTCAATGGCGAGGTACACTATCGACTCCTACTATACAGTAAAGCGGTTATACCTACCTACCTTCCTCTTTTTTATGTTTGACTACAGTTTGTTTATATGTTAACTGAAACTTTAGCTTCTGTGTTTGTTTATGTTTATAGTTTACTTTATAACAAATTTACAACTGGAAGATGGATATATCTTATCATCGGAGAGGTTACAGCAAGTTTGACGGAAGTGATCATTTACTTTGCAGTAACGGCTTTTATTATGCCATTTATGTGTTTGCTAATTGGTCACAAAATGTGTTCATGGTTTTCAAGTATGTTTAAACTTTAAGTACTACACATATTTTTAAATAAAATGTGCTGTTTTCTGGGGATAGATAATAATCAGTATTTAAAATTAATTTTCAGGTTTACAAATGGAAAAAAAACATAAAATGTCTTAAAAACAAAACAATCATAAAGTATTTTTGTAATAAATAATAATAAAATCTGTACATGATATTACTTTTGCAACAACATTATTACTAAATTAAATATTCTTGATATTATTTATGAAAATTAAATAACTATTAACAGAATATACGTACCTATATACTACTATACTATAAATGTTATAATTTAAAACATTTAATTTTTATTTAGTACTATTTTTAAACTTTTTTCAAGTTAGAGTTGTTATAATTTATTAATTTAACAAACAGAACACGTCACACAGCTAATTTTGGTGATGAAATTATTTTTTATATTCTACAAATAGTAAATCAAATGGTGAGTTGATGCAAAGTGATATTATTTAATGTTTTATTTTTATTATAATAGTTACCTAAACTGAATAGTGAATATTATGTATTATTAATTATTTTCAAACTAAAATTGCTCAATGTACCTATCTATTTGGAGTTTTGTTTATTTAATAAAAAAAAAAAAAAACATTTTAATTAATTCTTATGTAAAAAACTTACATGATTATTACGCACCATAATAAATGTATTGTTAAAAACACATATATATTTTTTTTAATTTTGAATAAAATAAAATTTCTATGTAGGTACTTAAACCGTTTGTATCTGTATAGACTATAATGCTAGATGTTAGAATTATGTGTAAATTATTATGTACAATTTTTATTATTCTAAATTACATTAATTAACTATTTTGATATTATACAGTTATTACTGCTGTTATATTAACTTTAATTTTTGTAAATTATGTTGTTATTTTCTAGAATATAAGTTTAGGTTATAGTGGTTTTACATCGAAATCTCACATGTATGATAACAAATATTTTTATATGTCAATGTTTATTAAAATTATAATTATTTGTAAAATACATTTTATAGTAAATTAGATGTATTATTACACCTTTAATTGTAAAGGTTAATTAATAAATGTTGCTAATATTATAATATAGTCAATTGCTTATTTGTTTTATATTTAATATATGTTTTTAGATTCTTTGGGAGGCAAGGAATATTTTATGAGCTCATAATTTAAATATTTCATTGTTATGTTGTTTTTTTTTTTTTTTTTTTTTTTTTGATTAGGAAACACAAGCCGTCTTTTAAATGTTTTATGAAAATCTAAAGCTATAACAGCCCAATACATTTGAAAAACCTAAATCAAGTATGAATAGATCGTTGGAGAAGTTATTTTCTCAACAGCACTTTCTCTAAGTTTAAAGAAAAATTACAGACTATCGTTAAAAGTATTTGAAACATTACAAGCGAAGCGGTTGTAGACATGTCAGCAATTATTGAGCTAGTGCTGGTGAGTTTTTTTTACCGACTTCCGCTCAGGGCTTACAATCGTTTTTTAAATGCGATGTTGCGATGATTTATCATTGCTTTTGAATTGTATATCACAATACACACCAACATCCTGCAGTGCCGAGACCAAGATGTCGACCAGTCCGGTATTCAGGTTTAATTTTTTAATACCATAAATATAAACACTCAAATAAAACTATTATAGATTGGGTTGATACCAATACACTATATTATAGTCACTACTCACTACCTATACACTATACAGACATGTCTGTGCAAAAGGCTGTTATTGTGAATTGATGGATGATTATATAATAATAATAATAATTTATGTATCAAAAGATTTAAGGAGATGTAATTAAAACAATTTAGACTATTTAGAGTATCTATAATACGAAATATAAATGTATACATCTAAGTACCAATGAATAGTATAGTTATATAGCTGGGAGCGCGTATAATAGCCGAAAATATTACAGCCGAACGTATTTTAGCCGACAAATATTTGCTCCGACAAGATTTTAGCCGAAACGTATTAAAGTCGAATTTATACCGATAAGTGTTATCATAGTTAATTTTTTTAAATTTATTACTTAGTGATACTATAATGGGTATCGTTTTTTAACCCTGTGACCTACCTTAGGTGGTGTTGCATAGCAAATCGAGGGATATTTTCGTTTTGAATGTCCAAGCGAGTGCAGCTAGCGAGTGACAACGCTGGCCGCTAATTACCTTTGAAAATGTATTAGAAAATTTTATGTTAGGAATAGATTTTATGCTTAACATTTTACCCCAAATTCTAGTTGTCGGCTGTTATATTTGTCAACTAAAATACTTTCGGCTGTAAAATTTTTTGGCTAAAATATTGTCGGTTAAAATACAGTCGGCTTTAATATTTTCGGGTAAAATATAGTCCCTCTTACAGTTATTATAATGATAGGTTATAATTTATAAAAAGATTACTATAATTATATTGATTAGATAATCATAATATAGTAGTTATATCGAGTAGGTAATCGTTTTTCAATTTTATCGATTGTTATTTATTTTCTTGATTAATTTACTTAGCCTATTTTGCATTACAGTTGTAATCACGCATCCAAATGCATAATAAAAAATAAATAAATAGTATTTTGTTGATCGATTTTGCATTACACGGTAAACCGTATTTTTTGACATGTTTTTGAATTTTTGCGCTATATTTGTTAGTTTGTTACATTAGAATAGCGACCAACCACGATTCATTGTTTTTCCGTGCAGTGGAGAAAATATCAAGTTTGCTATTTAAACATTTTAAACATACTTTTTCTTTTACTTATAAGTTATAACCTTTTTTATAGTATTATACATATTTTATAATACCAATTTTTTACTTCGTTTTTCTATCAACTCTCGACCCATTTAAACAAATGTTACACAAATTTCATACTATACGATTGTAGGTCATTTATTAATTATACCGTTGTTGTTATTATTATATGTCGAGCACGTGGCTATTAGAACATTATTGTCAATATAATCGTAGTCTGCAGTGGTAGCAGCTAACCTTATGCTTATAATAGATACCTAAATTTTTTGTCAATTGCCAGTATTGCGAAAACTATTCAATTGTCGAAGAACAAAAAATGTTCTTGTTTTGGATGAAATATTACCAATATTAGTGTATTATAAACATTTAAAACTATTGAAGCTATGTACTCGTATATTGTTTGTGGTTTAAACCAATATATAAGCGGAAGGTTAGTTTATGGTCTTATTGCGATGTCCGATACTCCGATTACTGTTTTGAACATATATATGAATTTATTTGTTTCTTTTCTAGGTAAATCAAAATTATTTTTAAAAATCTATTCAAAAACAAAAATATTTTTTAAATTCCACCAGATATTTTTAACGAAAGACTCATTATTTTAAAAACTATCAACGTTTTTAAAAATAACTTTTAAATAAATACATTTTTAATTCTTTATTCTAAAGCAAAATATTTTTGGAAGTAGATAACATAAACATTGCATTTTGGGTAGTGATTTAAGTAGTTTAATTCTAAATACTTGGAAAGTTATAAAATATCTGATAAGCTACTTATCCAAAATTTGATTTTTATAGATCAAAATGATAAAATACGCCAAATAATATTTTTCTTTGAAATTTAAAATTAAAAATAAATTTTTTAATAGACATATTGTCATTTAAGGAGTACCTAAAAAGCTTTTAAAAAAATAATAACAGCAATGTAGGTACGTATAATAATTCATATATGTTTATTTTTCATATAAAAATATGGCTTTTATCATACTATATTTCTAGAGATTACTTAACAATCTGAAACAGAAGAATCGAGATACCTACTAAAATCTCTATCACAACGTGTTTACTGTTTACCTATAGAAAACGCGGATTCGAAACTTTCAAAATTTACGGGACATGCCACATTAATTTTTTTACTAAAACGATAAATATTATTAATTAAATATAATATGTTAATACAAAAAAAAAACAAAGGTATAGGAGTTGTCATTTCCCTTCCAATAATTACACTACTGAAGTGCACAGTTTCAAAAGATATAGTGTTTTCGATCAAAACTTAAATATATGAATCAAACCTTACATCAATATCCGGCTGTAACAATACCTACATATTATTGTATTACTTGCTCGATATCATCAAATCATTATATAATATTACCTATTATTTACTATCATATTATTATTATTATTTATTAGTTAGATTAGATTATTCCAATACACGTGTACCCTACCGCTAATGACGTATCCACTAAAGTATTTTATAATTATTGTTAAAAAATACACTCTGTTTCTAACAGGAACAACAAAACAATAATAATAACGCAGTCAACAGATATCGCACATGACGTGTTAAAACGCAAAACAAAACAGTAGCCACTAGTCATAAAACTAGAATATTCATGACGTATGTAAGTATAATATGTATTTTGTATATAGAATGCGGTGTAAGCCATAAGTGCCAAAATGAGATAACAAAAATAAAATCGTTGATACCTACTGTACAAAAGCATCAAAACCCCAAATACCTATGTGCTATTGTTAATATATTATGTATTTATGCATAATAAATTAACCATGCTCGTGCGCTTCATTCTAGATTGCAGATGTTAAATTAAGAACTATATCGTTCAAAAATTTAAAATGTATAATCATAATTGACGAATTTATCATTTTATTACGATAGATTGTCACACCTCACACGATAGTGGCTCAGCAGTTTTGTGTTATACTTATAACATATTGGTAGTTGTTGTAGTAGGCACTTAGTAAGTATTCGTGTAAGTTCGAAAATTAATTTTACAGAAACTTATATATATATTAATAAATGTATTGCGTGCATTTTATTTCAGGGAAACAAGGCCTGAAAGAAATTGTTGAAATAAAAATATGGTAAAATGTTCAGGAAACCCAACCCCTATCAGAAGTAAAATATAATATCACAATTATTTACAATGCAGAATGCAGATTACAGCTATACTTGTATAATATTACAATGTAATGAGTAATGTACCTATATATAATATAGTAAACTATAACATAAATATGAAAAATGCTATTGAATAATTTTTAATTTGTACACATTTATTGATCTTTTTTTTTCAAATTATTTTTATTTAACTATTATTTACATTTATTATTCGTATATAGGTACTCGTAATAATATGATAACTGACAAATGACAATTAACAATATTGTACATATTATAGCAATACTCCTATAATACTTATACTGGGCGCATGTAAACTCCGACACAAGTACCTTTTTTTACTGTAAACTCAGCCAGAAAAAAAAAACAGGTAAAATAAGGCTCATTTAAACTCCGACAGTGAAGAAAATCAAGTAGGTAGTAGTGTAAAATTAATATGATGTATTATTAAAAAAGTATCACAATATAATACAATACTCGAATCATATTGTTCACATTAAATATTTAAATCATAGTAATAAAAATCATAATACCTAAATAATCGTTATACCTAATAATATAAAATCATATGTTTCATAAATTCATAATAATAATTAATAATCCTCCACATTAAATACTTAAATCATAGTAAAAAATTATAATAAATAATCGTTATACCATATAATTCAAAAATATATAGTTAGGTATATCATATATGTAAACTAAAATGATATGATATAATTTGTAAATATTCTAAGTCTTATATTACTCCATTAGTATACCTATTTATAGCATCCTGTAACACTGTCATTTTTTTTTCATTTCGAATTTTGAAACTGGTGGAGTTTACATTAGACCTTTAATACCTTTTTATCTTGATCTGTATTCTGACGGAGCTTACAATCGCCCCTTATACTACATATTATAATAATCTATATAATATT
The DNA here is from genome assembly GCF_020184175.1 of Aphis gossypii. Taxonomy (NCBI): domain Eukaryota; kingdom Metazoa; phylum Arthropoda; class Insecta; order Hemiptera; family Aphididae; genus Aphis; species Aphis gossypii. Next base: position 18,997,779 of record NC_065532.1, on the reverse strand, counting down.
GTATACTTAATTTACAATAATTATGTATACTAAAAAGGCCTTTTTTCCCTAGATTAATGGTAACCTTTTTAATGTTAGAAGTATTTCTTTTACTACTTTGACGTGTGTGAATGCTTGCTTTAAGTTACTTAATAACTCGTCTATCACGTATTATATTTTTAACAAATTTAATTTGGCAATCTCGCTCGCGAGTATGTGAAATCGCTATTTAATACGCTCAAACGATTTCTGATCGGATTTTGTTTTTGCTAGAATATCAGATTTCTATTTGTAGTTACCTATATTAATATATGACGTTATTGTTTCCACATAGATAAGTGATTTTATATTCACCAATTTAAAGTCTTAGTATAATAAACATTATACACTGCAAATTGCAATATTGCATTTTTCTGTGCTGAGATTGGAGACGGTATACTCAACTCTCGGTGGCATTAGTGTAATTTGGTTATGAGTGCTATTGCATACGAGGGGGGGATTAGGTTATGGTATACTATACAACATAGCAACAGTATTCGTCGTTGTTTTGTGATAAATTAATATCTGATTGCTTAGTGGTAGGTATATATTTTAACAATACAAAATAATAATATATTTGTGCAATATAGTGTTTATTATAAAGTAAGATTATCACAGTTATGTACAGTTGGTATAGGGGGATTGGGGGGATTTGTGTTTCTTTTATTATTTCTATGATATATACTAAAGCAATGTTAGATAAGTACATAAATATAATATGCCAGGCTTTAAAAAAAAGTCATGGACGGAGGATATGATCCCTAAATACCCCTGCAGTAATTACTCCAAAGCTTGCTGATAAGTTTATATTATATTCTATTCAAAATTGTAAACATAATGCATACCAATATTGTTATTGAATTCCTACTTACCCGTGTGTAGTAGCATTTTAAATCAAAAAAGTTCTTAAGATGTGATCGTGAATTGAGATTATAGTTATAATTAACTTAAACACACTCTTTTTTTTTGTTCATATTTAAAATTTTTTATTGTAAACTTCCTAAACATAACGTAACTAACTACATTTTATTTCTTCGTTGGTTCTGCATAAAAATATACAATATATTTCTATGATTTTTTAGATAAATTTTGTCCGGACTCTTAATTCTAATACCAAATTTCGGTAATAAAAATACCAAAAAGCTGTTTACATTTCATATTATTAGAATTTTTTTTTCATCATTTAATCAATTTTATACTTTAAATACATAATAATAAATAACAAACATTTTTAAAATTAAAATTACAAATAAATAATAAATTATAGTTATTACAGCGAGTATTATTTATATTATTAAATTTTATTACCAAGTGTTCGTTGGTTTTGATGAGGAGATGTTTACAGCTATTGCTTGGATGAGCTTATGCAGATTATCATCCTCTTTGTTCCATTCATTTATTTGAACTTTGTGTATTTGTGGATTTAGGTTATTCAAGTTCGGTACCTTCAATGAGATTAAACGAAACACATTTATAAAGTATATTTTTTAATAGTAAAAAGCATTTTAAAATTCGTACAAACAGTGTGTTTAGTAAATACTCACTTTCTTTTTAGTGCAACAGCCTGTATATTCTTTCCAAGCCCATAAATCCATCTGTGGTAGTATGTGTCCTTTACAAGCAACCCTGTTATTTCTAAAAATCCAATCAATCAATTGTACAGGTATCCCCAAATAATAAAAGAAAATTAAAAATGTATAATTATTAAAAAAATAAAACATACTTTTGCTGTGACGGCAATTCCATAGCGAACGGTTGAATTGTTACAATATTATCGCTGTTATCACACAACACTCGCGATAACTTAACTTTTTTTATTTCCGTCAGTTGCTCTGGAAAAATACGTGATGGTTGAATATTATAAACTGTAATAGTGTCATATATATTATATACATAAATTAATGTTCGTTTGCACAGGACTTATAGATTTGATAACTATACTGAACTGATTGACACCAAATTTTTAGCATATATTTCTCAAAAATTCAAAGAGTCTATTTTGCTACGTTTTTCAATCCTTATAGGTTGATCAATGATCATGCATGAATTTTGTTTTGGATCACGAAAATTGAAGAATTATAAAAATATATAGGTAGCATTTTTATTGGTTATAAAATTATAACTTAAAACAAATTGATATAGACTAGCTGATTTGCCATTTATCGCTATTGGGTTTTTTTTTTTAAATAAATGTAAATAGTGTTTATAATATTAATTGTTTACTATTAAATGTAAAAATAATAAAAAGCAATACCTGTATGTATGCAGCTTATAAACTCACAAAATACTTGACAATTTTTTATGAATGTTTTAGAAATTATTTTTAGATATATCAGAAAAGTTTAGGGAGTAGTTTAAATCACGTTAAAAAATAAACCAAGTGCCATAGGCAAATTGCCCATCTAGTGGAATTAGTTTACAAAGCGAGGTACACAAATGCTGATTTTCCCGTGAATTCAGATACACTTAAACCTAGATACAACGATATACCATATTATTAGTATTTTATGTTTATTCGTTTTTCCCCAGGTGAAGTCGAAGTTATATATCTACAGCCGTTATCTTATATAAAATGTCTTAAATAATATAAGTGTCTTATGGAGTAATAATATTAAGTGACAATTGAAGCAGTAATACAATAATATATAATAGGCATATAAAATGGCAATAACCAATAAGAAAAAAAATTCACGGAAAAAATTGTCTTAAGTAAGTAAATTGTATGTCATAGTTTTTTTACGGGGAATTTTAGGTGTACCTAAAACTTCACAGTTTCTTAACCATTCACTAGTTATATTCACAATATTTTTAATTTATTACAACTTATTGGTTTTTAAAAAAAAATATTTGATATAGGTAGTTAATGAAATTAAATGCAATTGATTTGTATGGATAAATTTTTTTTTTCGTGAATTTTTTTCCAGATTCCAATAATGATTTGTTTAATAACACACATCGGACAATTACCTAGCGTGAATGAGTTTGGCAGACCGGGATTCTCGTACCAAAACCGATCGCCCTTTTTCAAATCACTGAACGTCTTGGCTATGATACATCCAAACGTCGGTCCCACGATGCTGTCATCGATAGACCGTTCCGACACACCCGCTGACCATAGGTCCACGTCCTCAGGTGTGGTGTACAAATCGTAATACGCCTTCACCGTGGCGTTGCTAATGTCAGTCAGCATCGAGCTCCATGTCTTGATCGCCGGCAGTTTGCAATATTGCCGCCAGGCCGAGTAGCTGGGTATCCCGTGTTCCCGAGCTCGTTGTATGTTGATGGACGCTAAGTCCTTGCCGTAATCGTTGGCAGGTTCCTGGAACAGATGGTTGGTCACCTAATCCATCCATCCAATAAAACCGCGGTATTAGCCAATGAAATCAACGTTACAATTATTATTATATATAGCCGTATAATAGTACCTATAATGTACGTTCATTCATTTTACGTTAAAGCAGTACTTATCTATTTCATGGCTAATCATATTGTTTATATAATTAAAGTCAGAGAGCGTTGATAATATAGATATACGTATACTAATCACTTATCATGGTGTCTAGGTATAGTGTTTATTTATCCATCAAAAATAACTAAGACGATATATTAGTAGGTAGTTATTATAAATATAATATTTGATATACGATATTCATATTTCGTACGAATAGTATATAGATAATTATAGGTACTTATATTTTTACAGTCCATGTTAATTCGTTACTACGGTAATCACACGTGTAGTGGGATAGTCGCGCTCAAAAATCTTGATTTTATCGTATATACTTATTACTTATACGTATTACAAGAAGATTACACAATCATTGATCGTCAAATTATCGATTATAAATTATTATTACTAAATAATAGTTTTTAAAAATATTCAATGAGATAATGTTTCACAGATATTGAAAAAATAAAAAACAACTTGATCAAATATCGTCAGTACATCAATACATATTTGAATACATTTTTAAATTTCAATTCAAAATTATAAATTAAATATGTCTCATAATAATTTACACTGTTAAAAAATATAATATTTTGGTGTAGTCGATATTTATGATAATGTGTATACAATAAATATTTTTGTGTGACGATAAATTGAGGGTCAAAATCTGTAATCTCTGTAATATGTGTAAACAGTTTTATCAAGATATTTGAGCGGTGCTAAACACGATGTGATTACCGTGATGAAAAATCAAAATGGACTGTGAATATACAAATATAGCAACTAGTATTGATATATTTTTCAGAAATAAAAGGTTTTTGCCATTTTGGATTAAAGTGGTCGATAGTTGCGATTCCTTCAACTACGTGCAAAAATAAAAATAAATATTTTAGATAAAAAATAGTTGATATAGCAAGAAAATCTATTGCCTAGTTAACAAAGTTGACTATTTAACTTTATCAGTAAAAGCTCAAAGATTACTTAAAAATAACTTTTTATATTAAAAGATAGATATACCTAGTATATAGATTCTACATAAGATAATATACTTACGTAAATCTAAAAAAATTTTATAAATTAAAAATTGTTTTTAATAGTTAGAATAATTTTAATATTTTATAATCGATAAGATTTGATAATTAGACCTTTTTCTTTCGAAAAAATGTGTTATCTTTAGAAATATAGAGGTAAGGGTGAACAAAAGGAATCATATCAAAATAGCAAAATATTTAATAATTATATTCCTTATTTTAATATTTATTTACTCCAGAAATGAAAATGATTTATTCTGGTTTCATGATTCATTGCATTTAAAAAAAAAAAAAAATTAAAATAGCATTTAATGGATTGTGTATTATGTTAAAAATATTGAGAAATCATGTATACCATATGCATTCCCTTCTATTATTTCTATCAATATTTTGAAGTATATTTGTATATTATTATATTATTTTACAAAAACGAATTGCAAGGTCATAGAAACGAATAATTTATTAATTTATAAATATTTTTTTATAATCCAATACTTTTACTTAGATGGAATAATACATTTAAATATCAGTATTTAAGATCTAAGTATGTACATTATTTTATAGAATGTATGTAAATGATTAAACGAACCATGTAATTGCTATGGTCATGTTTTATGAAAAATGTAATATAATTTTTGATTTAAAGTCTTAAGCTTTAATAGTAATCATATTTTACACTACTTAAAAAGATGATAATAATAGTGATAGTATTTTAGTTGTTTTAAGAATCATACATATTTTTAATATTACTTTCTAACTTATTTATTTTATTTGTCAAATAGCAATATTAGAACTTACTTGAGACGTTACCGCGTCGTCCATGGCCTGGGACGCTTGGTTCACCATGCCCAATAAATATTGGTCTAGCCAGCCAGGTTTGTGAAGGTCATACGGTTGCTGGAACATTTCACTAAACCGCCTGGAACCTAAGAACTTGTGACCTGCACTCCAACGTTCCATGGCGTCGGGCAACAGTGAGTGACCGAATCGGAAGGCAGCAGCGCCAAACGCAGCCGGCACTGTGATGTCTGCATCTGGGTCATAACTATTGGAAAACCCTTGCGTTGAAAGCTCCAAACCGTACTTTTTCATCGTAAACTTGCCCAATAACTTCGGCAGGAACTCATTGTAAGTAATGTGCTGGATCATCGCACCGACGATTTTTCGCGATTCCTGTAAACGCGTACATATCGGCACGAAACGAATATGAATTATCGCAAATAATACAATATTTATAATATATAATAAGCAGCTATATTAAATTAATATAAAAATAGATAGAATAGATAAAATATTAATAGCGAATTGTGATATATTTTTTTGAACATTTGGGCCAATTTACTTTGGAAAAATTATCTGATACTAATTTTTGTGAGTTATGCAGTCTAATATAATCTAACACATATATAACTTATACTATATTTTGAAAGTATGCTCCTGCTCATGATATATTATAATAATTAAATAATTAATATAAATTAATTTTTTATGCATTAAATCCAAAAAGAAAATTTTTGAATATCTATACATTTTTATGATTATGATGTTGTTGCATAATTTTAATTTTTCACCATAATTCATTACCTGGTATAGTCGTTCGTCATCCCAGTGTGGATTGATCGCACACAATTCGTTGGCTATTCGATTGTGTTCTCGAGTGAAAATCGTATGGAGTACACCTAGAGCCAGTTGTTCGTTTACGCGATTATCGCCTATATACATACAAATTAAACAACCGTTGTTAGGTTATCACCATAATCGTAATAAATTTTACATTAATTATAGATTTAAGTACGACAGTTAATATAATATATAACTATTAATAACATATCATATTATACTGATATACCGGCTAAGAAACAATAAAGATCTGGGTGAGGCCTAATACATCCGTCATCTGGTTGGTCTTTCTTTGGCGGCAATATTGGCTTGAGCCGGTTACCCGCCAATACCGGGACCATGGTTAACTTTCCTCCTTCAAACGACCGGAGTTTATTCGCAAGTTTTTCGTTGGAGCCGTATATAAAGTTGCCGTCGATAGGTGATGTCAATGCGTTAGTTTGGACACGAGGACCTACCAATAATAATTCATAAAATGTATAGATAATATTATTTACATTGTATATATTATAATTTTATGTGTATATATATATATATATAAAAGTAATTATAATATCACATTGAAAACTCTGTGTTCCTTGTATACATTATCATTTAAATCACCATGATCACATTTCTAAAATGTTGTTTTGTGATTAAATAATATGTACTCTTATTTTTCTCCCCATTATGTAGGTACCTATATATTTTGACGAAATTGTCTGGATTAATTTTATAGACACTGCGTCTATTTTGAATTTTATTACCTAACTATCTTATATATATACTCGTAGATAAGTATAAATATTAATATATTTTCTTGCACGAAACCGAAAAATTACGGTGAAAATATGTGATAATTTTACCGTGATAATTAATTGTTGATTCTCAGTCACACTCAATAATACTCGTATGTCTGCAATCGACATGGCGTTATAAAGCCATATTCTCATTTCTGTACATTGAAATAAAGTGAGCATAATATAAACGAAACAATTTCGTGCCCTATTAAATCATAACAACACATACCTATAGGCTATATAATAATAATAATAATAATACCGAGTGAGTTGTAAATTTATTAAATAATATTTTGACATAGAGAATTTTGTTTAGAAAATTAAATACTACGATGCGCATCGAAATACGAGTTGTCGGAGTGGCAAGTGCTCTCAGACCACTACTAATTTTTGGAACTATAAAGAAAATAACTAATGATTTTATACCGTGAGACTTCGAGTTAAAGAATTAGGATTACTGAATAATAACGAATCTATTAGGTATCATAATATGCAAAATGATTTATCAAGCATGTCATCTTTTTTTTCTTTTACAGTAATGGCAATTAAAATCTGAGTTTTTGGTATTTTTAAATATACATAGGTACTTATATATAAAAACCATTATTCTTATTCGATATTCATATTCAATCACATAGGTATGTAACAACAACAATAATAAGTAGAGTTTTGGAATTCCGGTAAATCCTATAGTCGTGCAATACTGCAATAACGATTCGTCAGCGTCGATTGTCTTTTTATTATCCGTGTTATAAAAATGAACCGCGCGTATAAGACAGTCCCAACTCACAAAACATCATATTGTAGGTATATATATTTTCATCTATAAGAAGTACAATATGTAGAATAATACTAAGGTTTGGCGTACTTTGTAAAGGTCGGTGGTTTTAAAAACAATTTCTTGAAATAATCGGTCTGTTAGTTAAGTCCTATCGAATAATAATAATAATAATATTAATAATAATAGTATTCTTGTACAATCGCCGAGTTTAGTGCGCAGGTGGTACGATTTTATTTGCCATATTATTGTGGAACGACGGACGAAACGATTAACGACCGGAGGCGCTCCTCGGCGGGACCGCGTACGATTGCCAATCCCTTTTCGCATTGGACACGGGGAGAAGGGTGGAAAAAACCCGATTTGTTCTCGTCGTAGGGGTTTGGTCGGTGAGCGGATGAATGAGGGGGAGTCCTCGATCGTTCTCTTTTATGCCCCCACTCTTTCTAACTCATTCTCACTCTCTCTGTCACTCTGTCTCTCTCTCCCTCTCTCTCTCACACACTTCTCGTCCCTCTTGTTTTGCAGAGTTAACGGCGGTGACGTCACGACGGACGCGAAAAAAGCGTAAATAAAATCTATCGGTCCGGAAAATTAATAACGAAGCCGACGAAAACGGGAAGGGAAGACGCGCGGTCTGCAATGGCTGCGCGCGTCGTCGCGGTCGTCGTCTTGCGTCCGCTCGCGTTTGCGTGTTTAAGAAACTCGAGTAAATAAATGTTGCACCATCGCAAAACACCGCCGAAAGGGCGTCTTGGCCTACTAGGGTCGTAGCGGCGTAGCGCTGGTGGCGTTAGGTCTGTTTGCCGAATTCACCGCGATTGCACGTCATTGTTAACAATCCGACCGCGGACGAGGGACCGTCGCCGCGCATACGCCAAAAGGGACTGCATCCGCCCGTCGGCATCAGGGCTCCATGTACGGACGGTCACTGGGGTGATTTGGCGCGGCCGTCGTCGACAGCCGAACCCTGCGAAAAGGTCTCCGGTACCAGGATCCCAGTCAGCGGTCGCGCGAGGGTTGCTACGCAAGGGTTGCGGTTCGGTTCGCACCACTCGCTTGTTACTGTGTGTGTGTCAGTTACGGTTTTAACGGGCGTAGCACACTATCACCGATTTTACTCAAAAATTATTTTATGTTATTTGAGCTCACTTTTTTAGTCTATTTGAGCACGGTTAACAACTGACCATTATATTGCCTAAGATTACCATAGTTAATTTGTGCTAAATTTTCACTATCTATTTGAACATGATTTTTTACTGACTCGTATGTAAGACATGAAATATTTAAAAATAAATAAAATTATAAGGCAATTAAAGGCATTGTTTATTTAAAAGTTCTAATTAATCGATACTTGTATGTATAATACTATAATGTGTATTGTATTATAATTTATGATTTACGAATTATACGCATATTGCGTATTGGCATATTGCACATAGTAAATAATATGGTACAGTTACTATAAATTAAAAACTCTATAAATATAAACTAATTTGAACATTTTATAATCATGCTCATTTGGACTTGATGTAGTCTTATATCCGAATCAAACAATTATTACCCGACATAGAGTGCTTAAATAAGTCACTGAAATCAAGCTCACATGACCAACGATTTTATTTAAACACGCTCAAAAGTCTGACTCCCGTTTTAGAATGTATTTTAATTAAAGAAATATCTATTATTTAAATCGTACGCGCAATAGTGAAATAGTCTAGATATTACTTATAAAATAAAGTAGGTACAGATCAAATTTACATTCATATCAACCACTAAAACGAATTATAAATTATAATTAACAACGGTCTGGCTGATGAAAAAATTCGTAGGTGTCTGTAGTGTAATGTTTCAAACACACTACATTAAAGTCTATCGAAGGGTTAGATAACTGGATACAGCAAATGTTAATACCGATATTTCTGTATTCTGTACCTACTTTACGGTTTACTGGACACTGCACCGTGACGTTAAAAAGGCGACTGGTTGTAGTAATCGTCTCTTCTAGTGGAGTTTAGCGCATGCGCTCTTCAAATTATTTAATATATATTATGGGTTTGCGTGTGAGTACTGAGTACACATTAACTTAGGCCGTCATCTCTGTTGAGCCTCAAGTCTCGATCAGGTGGTACGGTATTAAAAATATATAACGTTATTATAATGACTACCTATTTCGCGATACCTAACTCTCAAATTTTTTTTTGTTATAAATCTAGAGCCTACAATACATGCATATTCTATACTATTATTTTATAAATATTAAATAATAATTATTGTAATAATATTATAATATAAAATACATATGGGACCTTGACGCCTAGAGTGTACGTGTTTTTTTTACCGCATTTATACGTGTGTTGTATTATTAAAATTTATTCGGAATAAACTAGATTATCGTCGTCATTTTAATTATTATATTCGTTCTTTTATTTTATATTTTATAGGGATATGATTGTTCGAAATAAAACGATAGCTAAACAATATGTATATAAATAAATACATTTAGTTCTGAAAAATAAAATATATAATTCGAAAATAAACCTATCATAATATTCGCATATTATATGCAAATTTATGCGGTACATAGGTAAATATTATAAATCGCATCACGTTATCTTGGTATAGAAAGACGTGATAAATGATAATAGTTGTGGATAAAGACAATAAATTAATATATTAATAAGTACTTATTTACTCATGCATGTAAAATACAAGAACCCTGCAAACATTATTTTTATCGTATATTAAATTAAATCAATTATTACCTAGAGGACAATCAGTATTGACGCCGGCTAGAGATCTAATCATGTCGATGCACCTTTGGCGATGACTTCCCACGAAAAACTGATCATCGATTGGCACATTGATTGGTATACAATACGGATTGTTGGCTCCCGAACAACATTTAATCTCTTGTCTGGTGATCGGGTCTATATAATATGCATACACATTGATGGAATGTATTTTGTATAATTTAATACCTAATTAATAAAATATCGTACACATATAAATCGCGAATATACCTTTGGTTTCAGCGGTGAGAGTGAGATCATGATCAACGAGTTGCCCAAAGGCGGCAAACAAAAATGTTATATCAGTGCGATGTGGTCTAGCTATGTCTTTGTGCACGCGAGCCGAAACGGACCTAGGATTGGGTAACGGAAATCCGGTTATGCTCGTCCTGATCGACTTGATACCTAAATATGAACAATTTAATCAATAATAATAATATGTAAGTATGTATTATAATTTATAAACAATAGTTATAATTTTTTTTTTATCTAATTTGCATCTGTTACAAACTATAAAGTCAATCAGTTTGTTTAGTTGGATTATAAAAATATAGGTATTATTATGTTAAATTGACGGCTAAATTTTTAACCGTAATTAGACATTTAATTGAACACCAACCAGTAATACTTACTGGGAATTTAAAGAAAATTTCTCAATAAAAAAACTCACCGTCACCGTAATCGGGTGGTAAAAGTCTTTTAAAAGGTAATTTCGCAGCGCCCCAATGTGGATGAACAAAATTATTACATCTCCCGTCGATCGAACGAAACTCAATTCCATCTCCGCAATCATTACCTGGATACGATTTTAATTCTTTCGGACAGTATGCTCCAATATCAGTGTTTTCCGTATTTATAATTGGTAATAAACTTCGCACTTGATCTTTTGTTAGTCCAAACCTAAACAAAAAATTATATTTTTAAAAGTTTCAAAATTAATGAATGCATTATACAAGGTTATTCACTAAGCATCAAGTTCCCCGTTTTTTGTTTTGATATTGAATTTATTCATATTTTGATTTTAGGAACTTTTATGTATACTTAAAAATTTTACGACTTTATTTTAAATTATTTCGATTTTTTTTTCCATTCAAGGAGTAAATTTAGAAATATTATCATTTTTAAAAGACGTCTAAAATTAATAGTTTAGAACAAAAAGTATTTGAAAAAAAAAGTAGCTGGTATCGACACAGAACACTCTTATGGTATAAAGAATCGTTACAATATGGTCATTAAAAGAAGCAGTTAAAAAAATCCAAAAATTAGAATTTCAATTAATTTAATTTACATGTTTTTTTAAATAAAAAAATATAGTTAAGCATGCTTTTGGAGAAAACACTTAATGTAATAAATATTAATTTGTAACTATATTATAGTAGTATCGGAATAACGACAAGTACTGTATAGATATAAATTACTATTTATACTAATATATAGTATAGTACCTATAGTATTAATAATAATAGGTGGGTACCTATTATTTATTTAAAATAAATGTCTACAACTTATTATAGGAAAGGTATATTAAACATTAATATAATAATACAAATTGAAGATATTTAATAATACTTTAACCACATATAAAAATTAGAAAATAGTAAAAAGCATTTATCATAAAATGATTATTAATTAATAACTTATATGCCATACTAACCATTCACATAAAATTCTCGTTGTTTCTTGAATTACATCGCCAAAATTATCCAATTGAATATCTGTTAAATCGTTAGTTCCCGGTTCTATACCCAATACTCCTCTACATGCTTCATGGAAAGCTTCGGAAACATTAGCATATGAAATGCATTTTTCTCCATAACCAGTTGGTCTGTAATAAAGCTATGTTATACTAAAACTATTACTTAAATTATTGCTGTTTATAAAAAAATAATAATAAAATATTTTAAGTTGTATAAAATAGGTCACTATACTATTTTATGTTATGTAAAGTAAAATTAATATAAAATTATATAATTTTAAACTTCATACATTTCATTTAATTCCTGAGTAAATGAAAATCACTTAATAATTAGACGAAAATATAATGAAAAAATACATAAAATGTAAAATCAATAGTTAGGTATTCGATTTACTTCATTTATAATAATAATAATAAAAAAATGCTCCGAATTTTTTGTAGAACTTTCTCTTTCTTGTCTCAAGTTCGAAAGAAAATTTCTAACTCTCCTTGCTCTTAATGATCATTTGATAATATACGCATGCGGAAATCTCCAAAAAAAAATCTCTATTGTTTTAGATAACTACAGATTAGTACAATGTATAAAACAGTACCAATTTGTTATTATTTTCGAATTTAATTGTTGTTAATCGATTTTGTTTTGAAATTAAACGGGATGAGTATGCAGTTTTTTCTTAAATGCATTAAGCGAAATCACAACAGATCAATATCGCAAGGGGTTCCCAATAAGTGAAATTCACTTAAACTTTCTCCCATTTGATCATTTTTATGAATAATCAATGTGCTTACATTAAATATTTGTTTATTTAAAAATGCACGCGTCATATATGACCACAATGACTATTATAAGACAATGCCTTCATCAATTGAGAAAAATATAATTTTATTTATTGAATAATCATTACAAGTGTTATAATTATATTATATTATTACTTATACAATTATACAATAGGTAATAGTAATATATAAACTTTATAAAGTAGACAAATAATGTTTTAAGAGTATTCTAAGAGAGTACTTAAAGGTTCTCTATAAGCTTTATTTGAGTATACATTAAATGGTTTTTCGATAATATCTTTGTATAGTATAATTAAACCATAATATAAAGTAACCAAAAGAAAAAAGAAGATTCTATGACTGTGTACGTAGGTAATAAAATAGCATAATTATAATTTAATTATTGAAACTAGATGACCGTTATTTTCAACTATAACTTTAAATTTATATTTTCGTATTAAGGTTGGTTTATCGAGAAATTTCAGGTTTTAAGGGCAATTTATTATTATAATGTAAAATATATTAAACTCATTATTATTATTTTGTATATAATCCCAGGAACTGTGGCTTTGCATTTTAGATTACAAAATTTAAAATACAACGGTTTTTTTTTTAAATGTTTATTTATTTAGAGGTATTTCCAATATGATCAAAACAAAAACTTGTTAAACTGTTGCTTACATTCAAAAGTGTAAATAAAAACTACGAACATTATTAAATAATGTATATTTGGTCAGCTAAATCACATTAGTTTTACTTATTGCTAACTTTATTTTATAATAAATATAAGTAAAAAATTAACTTTGAAGAAACTACATTTACATTATTTTAAATCGAAATTGGTAAATATAGCATAAAAAACAAAAGTGTAGGTACCTATGTATAGTTAACCATATTGAATAATATATGATTATGTAATTATTATAATTGATTAATGTTACAATGATACAGTTCAAACAACACATGAATAATATATAAAATAAAAATCTATCTTAGCATAATTGTTTTATGTTAAAAAACCATATTTATACCTATTAATAGCTTAATTTAATATTATCTTATACAGTAAAATATGCACCCAATATATGCTAACTAAGAACGTGTAAATAGTAATTCAAATATTACTTCAATATTATTTAATATTTAAATAAATAGCTAAATAAATTTACATTTTACTTTTGCATAATTAAAATATGAAATTGTTCATTTTAAAAATATTATAATTCTATAATCATATAATTTCATTGTACGAATTTATTTCAGGAAATCAAACGTAATGTCAACCATATTATAAAATCATGTGATATTATTATTTCTCGTTAGTTGAGTCAAGAACTTTGAAAATGTTTCATACTTACGATATATACTTGAAGTGTTTTAGAGGTAAAGCACATTCTTCGCTGTCCGACCTCCAAGCATATCCCTGAGCCAACAGGGCCGACAGAAATACAAGCCACGTTAAAGGAGTTCTAAAATAAAATCACATTCATATTTTATTACACTTATATAAAATCCAAAAAACAACTATGTTCACAATCCGTGATCTTGTCGGCGGAACTTACCTCATTTTGCAGGGGCTATGGCACGTGTGATGATCAGTACGTTGGGTCACAGTCTTTTATAAAAGGTGTCCCCGCTGCCACGGGACGCCATACGGAGAGGCGGCCCGATTGAAAGTCGATTTCGTTTTCAACATGTTGTTCTCATAATTTATTCATAAGACATACACCAATCAGCGTGTATGTACTGAAATAAATGACGTATTTCAGTTCACTCTGGAGAATCGTAAATACGAGCCCCGACATATACTAGATTGCTGCAGGTATGTTTTTATTTTGCTTTTTATACATATATAAGTAAAGTCAAACTTTTGGTTTGGTTAAATACCTCGTCAAGTTTTATTGAATATTTATAACTTATTTACTTTACAACAATATTATTTTACAATCGAAATTTATAGTTGATAAATTGTATTATATTGCAACTTTTTTATTATTTATATTAATTATTAATTTGTTAGTTATTATGTTATTATACGAGTCAATATGACATTATTTATGGTACCTATCACTGTATCAGCTGAAATATAACCATCCAGTAGCGGTCGCGTAGTAGTGATATACTAACATTACTAACTATTTTTCAAAACAAAAATTATATTTTTTAATTTAAAAAAATCTATGTATTTGTTCCTATGTATTTTTACTCTAAATTAAAAATCATTTATACATTAAATACGTATATAAAACATGTTTAAGTGCTTAAATAAGTAATTAAACATTTACGTTTTTCCCAAAAATAATCAATGAATTATATATGTGATATGCATGTATTAATAAGTTGAATGGATTCTAATAATTATGTGTATAAGTACGAAATAATAACTAATAGTTTATACAAATCTATTTTTATTCTGTGAAAGTTAAAATTGATTATCTGATCCAATAAAAATACAGTTTCACTTAATTATGTAGACATAAAGTTGTTTATGTAGATATAAATATATTTTATTCTATTATCCGGAACCACCTACGAATATACGCCAAATTATAGTCTTTTCATTGCATCGAATAGAGATTAAATATTATTTCTCATTATTTTTACTTACTGTTAAAAAAAAAAATTGAAAATTGAAAAATATTATGATGTTTACATAAACGCATGTTTAATACATAAATAAATACTTTATCCGAAAATTCGACATTCAAGACTTAAAAATAATAATAATTATTATTATTATTAAAGATAATTATGTATTATAATCCAACATCGTATAACAGCAAAAATTAATTCTTAAAAAATTAAAGATAGGGTATAATTTTGAATAAAATAAGTGGTGGGATAAAGAATTACTGTTAAAAGAAGTGAAATAATGAACGATGGTCTGAAGTGACGTCTCTCATTTCGAATAGGTACTGCTTATTGTATGTATTGCAATATTAAATAAATTATTATTTTTTAACTACACAAACGTTATTAATGCTTTTCATGTAACACCACCAAGGATTTAACAAAAAATGTTTTCAATTAACTATTTATACTGACTATTGATTAGTTAAACACGCAACGTTAATTTGACGTAACCTAACCTAACTCATTTAAAAGTCAAATGTATACAAAGATGTAAGTGTAAACTCGAATTTTGTTTTTATTGTTAGGTGTCTTATAGCTATTTATCCGAATATCGAACTATGTCTAATGATGGTACATCTAACCGTTATAGACTCAGACGCTATAATATTATGTTTATGGACCTATACCTATCGCACTCTAATTATAAGTTGTGTGCGTATATATTATTTTTCGTGTATAGTTACAAACTTACAAACAACCGTTCGGTAATTTTGTATATCCGTCGCGCGCAGTGCATAATATACAGTTAAATGATTTTCTATTAAATTAATAGCAGAGTGTATAATAATATCATAAAAAATGCACGGGAATTAAAAGCGAAAAATAAAATGAAAAGTATAGTTACTTTCGCTGACACTTTAGGCTATGTGGATGATTTGATCGTGAAATTTTTTAAGGGCAATCTAATATAAACTACGAATTTATATTTTAATAATAGTAATTTGACTTCGGCCAACTGCAGGCACATTGTTTTTCATTATAAACCTTTCCAATTTATAATCGTTTAAAGTTTTAGACCTGTTTCTGAGATTGTCTTCCCATAAGATTATAACGGTTTCAATTATTATCGGTTAGTACATAAGGTACTTGCTATACTACATATTATAGATTTTCGTTCAAAAATTATATAGTTTATAATCATTATATTATTTGAGAGTAGTAACAAAATTATGAAAAAAATGCTAAATTATATAACTGTATAAATAAATAAAAGTTTATCATTTAATAATAATGATAAATCAGTGATTTATTTTTAATTTAAGTGATCAATGAGACTAAGCCGTATTTGATCTTGAACTGAGCGATGAATGTATTGGTTCTGTTATGTTTGTTTTTTATCAGTTTTTGGATATGTTGACGTTTGCCTTGGTTAAAATTAATCTATCTTTTTATCATTTTAAATTTTGTCACAATTGATATTTTTAATACAAACATAGTTAGACGGTCTAATTTTATATTTGTCTATTACTTCTTTTTTTCTGGATATATTTTGTTATGTTTATAAAAATAACTGGGGACAGATTTAAAAAAAAGTCGATATAATCTAGTATCGTTAAGATTGTTATTTGTTTTTAAGTACTTACATAAAAAATATGTACAAAAGAAAAAAAGAAAACCATACAAGTAATCATAAAAGTAATTATTGTAATATCATTGTGTTTATAAATATTTGATTTTTACATGGTTTATTTCTACGAATTATAATAGTAATATAATCTATAACCAATAGGCAATAATACGAATTGCATAAACAAATATAATCGATTATCAAAAATCAATAACTCAATTCTAAATTTATATGTGATTCATTCTTATAGCAACTTATAAGGGTTGAAAAAACGAAACTTTAAACTCCATAAACTAACTTAGAACAAATAAGGCTTAAAGAATCTAATAATATAACTTTTATTGAGCAAAAAGGGCTCAATAATTGTGTATAGAGAACGAATACAAGCAAAAAAAACATTTATTTTCATATAATAAGAATAAAAATTAAATTCATTCTTTGTACCGACAATAAGTTTTTGCAGTTCTCTCCTATAGTCCTATTCATTTAAAAGACTAGCGTATATCACCGATACCTAAATATTTGTGCTTATCTGTTTGTTTTTTCTTATTTTTTGTTATGATACTTTTTATGTTTACGATTAGTCTTTTCTCTGATTTTTGTTTAATTTTTTTTTTTTACATTGTTCTTAATTTTTGATTTTAGTAAGGCGTGCAGCTCTTCATCTGATATCTGAAGCCTCTGCCCTCTTGTTAACCATTTTAAAATTTACAAACGAACTCTAACGTTGGTTGCCATGGTGATTATTTGACAAAACTATATTTTCAAAACTTCTTTTGTATATAACAGATAAAGTATAAGTGATATTTTCAGAAAGAATTAGTTCAACCTACCGTACTACTAATACTAATAGTAATTTAAATAAATTATTAAATGCCCTTAAAAATTGAAGCCGACACTATTTCCGATCAAACCCGTTTTTCATATGCGTCAATGATTTATCATTAATTTCAAATTTACATTATGATATTATTGCCGTATCTATTACAGTGATCTACTTGATGACGACGTACATTTGACATCTACAATACAGCAGAGCTACTTCCCAGTTTGTGTTTGTTGTATCTAACATTGTTTTTATTATACTTTATATTAAATATTGTATTATCAATACTTTGAATAATCATCGGCGACTACGTCAAACTATACCAAAGATAATCGTAACTATATTATACACAACCGAGATGAATTTACGGGAAGTCTAAGTGTTACGTAAATATTATTTAATTATTGCATATTATGATTGTCACCTAACATCTTGATAATTGTTTTAAATTTTTAATGACTATTGTTTCGATTCATTGTTATAATTGTATCGAATAAATTGTCAACAATAACGATTTCTTATCATTATTCTATAAGATTATACACTCAAAAAAAAATCACACTCATAGGGATAAAATTCTATGTTAGATTGACAAAATTCTTGTTGATATAGAGCCGACAAGATACCTTGTTAGATTAATAATAGTTGAATTAGTATGATCAATAGTACAAAATCAATTATCATCATGATCATATGTATTGTTATTACAACATACATGGTTTGTTGAAGTATTTTCACTATAATAACGTTATATAGTTATATTAATAAAACCTATTATTGATTTAACAACCCCTTGTTGTTAAAATGACAATACTTATAATTATAATGATAATTGATCTTGATCATACTAATACAATTATTATCAATTTAACAAGGTATCTTGTTGGCTCTATATCAACAAGAATTTTGTCAATCTAACATAGAACTTTACTTTTTTTACCTGTTATATGTTTCAAGTCCGGAAAACTGGAGCAACAAATTTAAATAATTGAAAACTATGATGACGCGTTGACGTATAAAAAAATACAATCGTGAATTGAGAGGAAAACACGTGTAGCCGGTACTAGTTAGGTTTGACAGTGAGCCGTACAGTTAATTATCAAAATGACAAAAATTTTATCCTACTGATTATATTATTGTAGAATCAACAGTACTCATGTTTATCCTTATAAATAATTTTATCACATTGATAGTATAATTATAGAATTGACGGTGCTAAATTATCAGTTTTACAAATTATATCGTCAATAAAATAACAGTTTACTTTTCGAAATATTATAGTTAACAATACACCATAATCATATTAATAAAACTATATTATTATTCCAAATATTTATCTTGTAGAATAAACAAAATTTTTTCTTAGTGAAAAACTTTATATTGTTAAGCATCGACAATTAAGTATTGTCAATATTACCAATCGCATTTCTTTGAGTGTATTTTAGACCACCCGACCACCGCACACTGGCGTGATGTGATGACTCGTCGTGAGCTCCTGACATAATTGTGAAATCGATTTTAAACTATCCACCACTGTTGAAGGGCTAGTACGAAATCGTAATAAATATACAGGGTGATTTACCGAGCGTGCTCACCTCTTTTTTTCTTCTTCAACAACGTAGTAATTCAAAATTTGATTTTTATAATTTTAAAATTTAATATCATTTAATACAGATATCAGATAATAGAGCATATTTGTAAATTCTTGAAATATTTTGCACGATTTAATGAGTGTTCTGCAAAAACACAACCTCTGTTTTTCAAGTGACAATTCCAAAATCGAAATCGAAATTTAAAACTAGCAGTTTTTGAGTTAGGTAACTTTATTTTCTAAGCATAATAAGTCAATGATGATAAGTTTGAAAAATATTATGGAAACTGTGATAATTTGAAAATTAAAGAAATTAATATTTCTAATTTAAAAAATGGTTCAACTATAATAAATACTAAATCCAAAATTACATATATTTTATATTTTTATAAAGACTTCTATCGTCAGTATATAAACATTTTAGTAACTGAGAAACTATAATATATGTTCAAACTTTGATAAGTATCCACTTATCCACTTATCCATTTTAAAAAAATGTTCATTAATTAATAATTTATAGTAAATACTATATAGTACTATACTGAATTTTTCTCATTTGAAAAATAGAAGTTTGTATAGACATAAAACTCTCTTTAAATTTAAAAAAAACTCAAGATTTTATAAATATATATTTGAAAATTCAAAATATTAACATTTAAATAAATTCATTATTCAATTTAAAAAATGGAGATAAACACGTTTGTTGAATCACCCTGTGTGCGATGGCTTACAATGAAGAGTGTATTCCCAATGAAGAACGGCCACCCAACCATGAGAAAGTATGAATCGGATATTACGAGCAGATACGATATTAAAATAAAATCTTAAAGTAGAGGGTATTTGTCTTTAAAAATGCTGACTAAAATTTAAAATGCTCAATTTTTGTTAACATGAATAATAATTATACAATAAATTTATATTTAATCGTTATAAAACCATACTATCAAATTTTAAATTTTAAAAAATGTACACATTGATATGAAAGCACTTCTTTAACATACAAATTACTCTGCATATTGTCTATATATGTATATACTATATGTTTATTTATTATACATATATACTATATAATAGTGACACCCGGGGGAAAAAGATATTATTGAATGGTATTGTAGAGTAAATTTGTCGAAAAAAAGTAGTACACACAATAATACGATGAGTGATGACGTAAATATACGAAAATAGAAATACCCTAGTAACGCTATCTGTCTAATAAAATAAAATAAAAATAATTTACCGGTTGTAGTGGGATGATACGGAGTATAATAATACTATGTCCGTATTTTGTTAGTAAATTATAGACTCTAAACTAAAATACGATGATTTACGTGTTTTTTCCACATAAAACGTTCTAACGAATAAAATAATAAAAAGCACAAACTTCGATATCGAACTGTATGTGCGATAAAAAAATACAATATTTTAGAGCATGTTGATTTTACAACTAAAACGGTTTTTATGGTAGAATTTCGACAAATAATCAACGATATTATTCATAGTAATTGTGTCAATTTTTTTTTTATTCGCATTTTATTATTATTTGTTTTATTCAAAATTATCTCTTCATATTCAAATTATAGTATTTCAACAAATAAATAACAATTTGTCCTTCGCAGATCATCGATATCCAAACTATCCGTTGTAATTTTTGCTACTTAACATGATCAATGCATTTTATCGTTGGTTGTCCATTTTGAATCTTAAGTACCTACATTTCATTAATTTTAATTTCCTTTAAACGCACTTGTACAGTTGCAGTAGTAATAGCATTCTTGTTGCAAGAACATCGTCTATAGCCTGGCAATACGCGTAAACGATATAACACTCTGACGGACGGTTTTAGCGACGGCGCAGCGTCGTTTGAAATCGATGTTCGGACGTTCCTCGGTGCCCGCCGAATCAGCGTAGTATTGACGTATTTGCAAGTCGTCCCGCCGTTTTTTGTTTGTTTTTTTTTATCGTATAAAACACCAACGGCGCGTCGTTTGTGACTGACACGCATATAGGTATAGAAATTCTGTGGGCCATACCGTTAAGTACGACTTTCCGGCCGTGGCGGTGGTTTCCGTTTACCGCCAAATAAGTGACCCTTGCCTGATTGTTTATCGTTCATGAAAAGTTATATTCTGATTTTCAACAAGAATAATATTTTTTTTAGAACGCAGTGTGTCATCATATAATTGTTATTATTATTTCATTACAACAGGAAATGGTTATAGGGTATTTAGGTGCTAAGGAAAGCTTCAGTCGATATTGTGACAATATTAACTACAAAAAATGTTGTTGAATTAATTACTTAATCATATTTATTGAATTTTCTTATATGTTTTCTAGAAATATTGAAGTGATAGCGATAACTAGTACTCATGATGCCAGTACATATACTATATTTGCACCTCAATTTTATAAGACCGGTTAACTAAATGATTCATGAACTGAGATACCTTGATATTAATTATAAATACCTATTAATATAATTGAACACTAAAACAAGTTTGTATATCTTTCTTATAATATTTACAAAATATTCCAAGATACATAAAGAAACTATAAAAAATAAACACTTACCTTTGAAATATTCACAAGAATAACAAAAAAAAAATATTTCCTATGAACTCTGTGTTTTATGAATCATTTAAATTTTTTACTAATTTCAATACCTACGTAGGTAGTATATACTCAATGAAGATAAATAAAATCATAAGACCCTAGACTTAAATAATGCCAAAAAATACTGACAGAACGGCTTAAAAATGTAATCATTACTAGGTAAGAACCTAAATGTACTCTTCACCGTAAATATAGTAGGTACATTTTTTATTCGAAAAAATTTTTATTTTCACAGAATAACTTTTTCAAATTTATATCTGATGTACTGATGTGCATTATTTTTGTTTTTAATAATAATTGAAATCGGTGGACAATTAACGCAGTTACATATAATTATATAAAATAAATTTTTAAAAAATATATCATATTCGAGACCATTACATTATTAATTATAAAACGTATACATAGTAGGTATGAACTATGAATTAAATAGAGTATGCTCCTTGTTTCATTTCCAAAAAAAAAAAAAAAAATGGAAGGAATAAACATATGTAACATAATAAAATATGTTATTTGTTATCGCTAATTATGTCAAAATAAAACTATTACATTATAACAATATTACTATTACAATGTTCATTTTGCATATTATACTCATAATATAAAAATGCTCCCAGATAAAATTTCAGCAAGACCACTTAACACTAGGAGCTTCTCTTCACGTTATTTTTTTGTTTTGTTGATATGAAATATCCCTAGAAACATGTCCATTAGTTTTTATACCTAAAATCAAAAACAAAACGTTTAAGTGCAAAGTTCTCATAATTAATAATAAATATGTGTATATTTCTCTTTTCATATATATATACTAATATTATACAGGATAATTCTTTTTATCACAAATCACTAATAGTCTTTTAAAATATTTTTCTATATAGGTAATTGTTTTTAGGTAATAAAAAAATATTTTCTAAAAATTTATTATTTTAATTATATGTTTTTAAGTTTCTTAATTTTTTGTACGATACATTTTTAATTTCTTATTCTGAAATAAAATATTATTCAGTGTATTTCAATGTATAAAAATAAAATTTCAGACAAATTGTATAATAGTTTTAGACTATAGTCTTATAGGTATTTAAAGTATAGCTAAATGAACTTAGTTTTTTGATATCTTAAAAAGATACTACATTTGTCTACACTTTAAATAGCTAAAGTACCATGTGCTACTATATTATCTACAATTTAATATTTAAACATTGTGTAACGAATACGACATACTAATACTGACGACGCGCCGCCCAACAACAAATAATAAAACCAAAAGGCCCCAGAACTAGTATCCGCCGCCGATAGAGCGCGGTAATACACCTTCCATGTTTGCGGCCCAATACCGAACGCATTGCCCAGCTAATAAAATAACCTTTCCGCGACACACGAACCCGGAGGACAGAGACTATATAAGGGACCTCCGCAATCACCACAATCGAACAGTGCGCTTTGGCCACCTGGTCAGATTAGTGACTGGCTAGTGTGAAAGTGTTTCTCGGCCACCTTCGGGAAGGCTAGAATCACGGACGCACTCGGCCTACGCTAGTCGGACCATTTCCCATACAACCACCGCCGTCGATAGGACCGTCGCCGTTTTCGGCTACCCGTACCGTCGGGAAGGCTAAAACGTGCCAGTTACCGTCATCCGTAGGACCGCCGCCGTTCTCGGCTACCCGTACCGTCGGGAAGGCTAGAACGTGCCCACACGCTGACGTTACCACCGCCGTCAATAGGACCGCCGCCGTTCTTGGCTACCCGTACCGTCGGGAAGGCTAGAACGTGCCTAACCCTACAATTAAAATAAAATCGCCACCAATCTCGGCTAGTTGTACACGCGAATATTAAACGGGCAGAGCGTATGAAATAAACATCGCCGCCGTTATACATATCGTACACTATCATACACGCCGCCGTCACCGTACACTATCATACACGCCGCCGTACGTAGTATGCCGCCGTAATAGTCACCGTACACTATCATACACGCCGCCGTAATAGTCACCGTACACTATCATACACGCCGCCGTAATCTGCGAGACAAATATAATATAACATTGCCGTCGCCGATAACGTAATTGCCACCACCCGTATTATTACGGAATCCCAGTCTCGATTTTAATTACGGTGCAATATTATTTTGCCGCGGTAAGCCAATAGGGAAACACACACGCGTTAGTCATTTAACAAATAAAACTGTAAGTATTTCAAACGTTATAATTGTGAATGGAAAATCGCGAAGTCATATTATATTCAACAACGTATAATTACCGTATGATTATACGCAAAATCTATGTGTTATGTATGTTATATATGTAATTTGTAAATATTCAAAGGAAATACTGTTAAATAAAAAAATTCTCATCATAAACTATTAATAATATCATTTATATTTGTACGGGAAAAAGATATCAAAATATCGACCGTTACAATTGGCGCCCAACAAGTTGGACTCGAAATCCACGACGCCGAAAATAAGATTTCGTGCTCTCTAAAAAAAAAAAAAACAATATATATTTTATAAATTTTACATAATTACTACATCGTTTAAATATTATAAAAATGCCGCGAAAAAAAAGAATGAAGACTTAAATGAGGAGTGGGAAAGAAGATTTATAGAAATCGAAACGCAAATAAAAGAACAAACAAAAAAATCGAAAAACAAAAGAAGGAAATTCAAAATATCAAAGAAGAGCATAAAGAAGAAATTCAAAACTTAAAATTACAGTGGGAAGAAATACATAATAAAAAAATACAAGAAACAGAAGAAAAATACCAATCAGTAATCGAAGAAATGGAGAACCGATACGTAACCACATTCAGAAATCTGGGAGACAGCTACCAGCAGAATACTCATAATAAAAAAGAGGAAATCTGCAGGGGACCAATAACGGACATTACGAAACCGTTATTTTTTGGCAACCGAAGAGACATGCACCCCATAGATTTTTTAAATAGACTCGATGAATATTTTACATTAAAACAAATTACACATGCGGATGAGAAACTAATTATTGCTGGGGACTGCTTGAAAGCTACGGCGAGCAACTGGTTCTCAACAATAAGGTTTCAAGTAACAAACTTGCAAGAGTTCCAAGACACATTTAAGGATGAATATTGGTCACGGGACATACAGATGCAAACATGGAGCCAATGTCTTAGTGTAAAACAAATACCAAATGATACTAACTATCGAGAACATTTTTCCTACTGGGCAACAAAATTAAGACACCTAGAAGTGCCAAGATTAGCTGAACAAGAAATCGTAAGTAATATTGCCAGTCATTACCCGGGATACCTACGGGCAATACTAATTTCGTTACCAGAGTGTACCATACTAAACGCAATGAAGATATTGGGTACTGAAGAACACCGGCGAACTACGGTTCGGGAGAACAGTAATAGTAGTTATGAAAATCGACAACCCCAAAACAGGGAGAATAACAATAACAACCAAAATAGGACTAGAGAAGAAACTCCACGGAGGGAAAGCAACTGGCGACAAACAGGTCGAATTAACCAACCAAGAGAATACCAAGTCACTAGAAACAACCAGGAGAACAACAGGGACACCAATCAACAATGGAGAGACAGACAGGCA